>NC_133649.1:257761393-257912717 GCF_009905375.1 Apium graveolens | reverse complement strand
TAAAATCTACTTAGATGTTTTGTTTATGAAATCATCAAGTACACAACATATGCACAACAGTTAGTGGCCACTATGACGACCAAGTTTTATAGTGAATTTGGATCAAAACGGGAGGTCGTATCTTTGAACCCTTGTACTTCTTCCTTGAAACGTATTTTGTTTCCAGAGTCATTGTTTCTTATCCTATAAGTTGCTTACTTTTCCTGTGAGAAAGTTGAGAACTCTGAGTAAGCCACCTAGGGTTCTGTTGGTTCAATTATAAATCAGATTTTCTCCCTCCTTATTTGTAAATCTCTATTTAAACATTGTTTTCTTTCTCGGATATTCTATCGGTTGATTAGGGCAAATGATGCATATGAGTTGACCATTTATCTGTGTGACAAAAGGGTCTGGTGGGACGCCATCGAAGTATGTATTGTGAGCTATGCGGTACTAAGACTGGCCATCTTGTGTACTTGTATGGTTGCTCTCAGTCATACCTATATCTTCCTCACTGTTCCTTCTTATTCGATTGATTCCTTGACTTTGAAAATTTCATTTGAAGTCCCGAGGCCGTGAATTGTCAGTAGCTTTTGTAATTAGACAGTCCTGGTCATTGAAAGTAAATGAGAGTTGACTGTCTGGAGGAAATAGAAGATTTACACCGGATTGCTAGCTATCTCAGAAATGATAATAGTAGAGAGGACTCATGATTCGATATTGAAGGTTGCGGTTTTAGAAAAGTTAACCCTGTGAAAGATAGGTTAATGGTAGGAGATAAGAAGTCACCTTGGGAAGAAAAGGTAATTCAGTGATTGATGAATCACTTGAGGGTGATAAGAAATCATCCCTGGAGAAAAGGTTGGTTGAAATTTAGACTATGGTGCCTGGAAGAGTCTAGCATTCCTTAAAATTGACCTGATTTATTAGTTTGTTCAATATAGGTGGGTGATATAGCCAACCAAGTCTTGTGGTATATTAAAGTTGATGTAGTAATTGAGTAGTGGTGGGAAGTTAGTCGGTTGTTGTTATATTGAGGAGTCGTGCGGCAGTGTTTAGTTTCCTTGTATTTTAGTTTTCCTGAACTGTTATTGATTCTGCTATTGTTGTTGTTTCTATGATTGCTAGTGCTATTAATATAGATTTCTTTTGTAAATGGATCCCGATATTAAGGACATGGGTATTTTATTGGGCAGCATTTTTCCTGATACAGGTGCACCGTTGAAATGGTGATATTTTTGTTAAACATTTTGTTATGTTTTGAATAAACTCATTTATATATCTCAGGAAGATGCCACCTAAGAAAGCTACCCAATCTAAAGAAAATAGTAGTAGTTTTGCGGAGGGTCCAACTATAAATGAAATTCTAGATTTGTTGCACCAGCAGTAGCAACAACAGTTTCAGTTAATCTAACAGGTTCAGCAGCGGTAACTACTGTTGCAACAGCAACAACAAGGAGTGAACCCCAAATGTTTGTTTTAAATCTTTCTAGAATGTTAACCCTTCTGAGTTTAAAGGTGAACCTAATCCAGTAGCTGTTCAAGCATGGTTAAAAGAGATGGATAAAGCTTTCAATCTTGTCCAAGTAAGTGATAATTTTAAGATTGATTATGCAAATCACTTCTTAAAGAATGAAGCGAATTACTGGTGGGAGTCAACCAGAGCGTTAGAAGGAGAAGGCCCTGTTTCATGGGCTAGGTTTACTGAGTTATTCTTCGGAAAGGTATTTTCTTGACTGCGTGAGAAACCAATGGAGATTGAGTTCATAGAACTGAAACAAGGTGATAGAAGTGTAGCTAAGTATGAGGCTAAGTTTACAGAGTTGGCTAGGTTTGTACCAGATTATGTATGTTCTGAAGCTCGGAAGGCAAGGAGATTTTAACAAGGATTGAAGCCTAAAATTCATAGTGGAGTGGTAGCATTATAACTCAAGACGCATCCTTTCGTAGTTCAAGCCCCCTTAGTAAATGAATTTGATCTTTGCCTCTAGAGAACAAGAAGATAAGAAGTGAAAGATAGATGACATGGAAGAAGCATCAGGTCACGAAGTACCCAGCGAGAAGTCGCAGAAAAAGGTTGGAAGAAGTAAGAATAAAGAATTTAGAGTGAAGAGTATTTCTTTAAACAGGATTAGTAATACCTCAGCTAGCTCTAATCAAGCCAAGTTAGTTAAGTCATCTATATCGTAGTGTATGTAATGTGGTAAGAGACATGGTGGAAGGTGTAAAGAAAATACTGAATGTTTCAGGTGTGGACAGAAAGACACTATGCATCAGAATGGGAAATCCAGGAGTCACCTATTACAACTGTGGCAAGGTGGGTGTTAGTCCCAAAGTATCGTAGAAGGGGGGGTTGAATAAAATACCTACAATCTTTTTCGATTCGCTTTAAGTTCTTCGTTAAAAGTACGGAATCAAAAAAAATACAAAACAATTCGAGGAATATATTGTTTTATTAATATAAACCGTTGAGGTTGCTATAATCTAATCAAAGTATTCATTAACTACAATAAACTCAGCAGCATAACATTCTGTTTACAAGGATAATAAATTCAAGCTTTAATGGAGCTCTCGTAAACTGTCTGTGTTTGCTGAAGAAGATAACTGACTGAATTGAATTACATTCACTTCAGTTCTGTAGACTTTCAAAATTAAATGAACAGCTGGCCAATTCATGTCCACACAAATCATTTGACTTTGCTACATTTAACTCAGTGAACAACACCTTCTATGGCGACAAAGTTCCTCTGTATAGCCTCTGTGGCGACAGCTCTGTGGTGAAACAATCACCCTGTATAGCCTCAATGGTGACAAGTCTATGGCGACACCTTCTCATGTATGGCCTCTGTGGCGAAGATCTGTGGCGACAGTTTGACTTACAACATTCTGTTGTGACAAGCTCTGTGGTGACACACACTCTCCCTATATTGATTTAAGCAATTTGTTCTAACACTTTCTGTGGCGACATAGGTGCCTTAGAGTAAATCCTCTATGGTTACTTCTCCTGTGGCGACAGGGGTTCCTTAGTGTCTTTACTTAGAATATTTTTGGTTCTTTGTCAAGTCACTCTTCAGTGTATCAATCATTTTTCTTCTGTTAATTGAATTAAAATACTTCCTTGAAATACTGATGTTTGGTGCACTGGTCTGGTTCACAAACAACTAGCCTTGAGAGGATCCTTACTCAATTTGTCTTATGATTCTGAGTTGATACATACTGATGTTTATCCACTGCTTCTTTCACTAAACCCTTGATTTGTAACACTTGAAGTCAATACATACAGCTGATACTTAAAGCCTCTTGATGTCTTATTCTTCATGGCTGCTTGAACATAGTAATAAACTTCTTCCCATGATCTGTAGGAGAGCTTAATGAATCAATCACATCATTTGGTTCTATGAGTTTATCCTGTCTTCATCTGAAGGGTTCCTGTGCTTCACAGTTTAATAAAGTTTATCTGTTTCTATTTTTATGTTGAGTTATAAATCCTCGATTGCATGTTACATTACATTATGCTTTACAGTGGGACATGTCGCCAAGAGCTATAGAAGTGCTTCCTGAGATATCATTGGAAGTATTGCATCAAAAAGTTTGACGTTCAGTGCAGCCCAGGCTAAGACTTATAATATGAGTAAAAGATTAGTTTCTTAAGACCCTTATAAGGAACCAGGGCAATGATGGATTACCAGAAAAAGCCAATAGTAAGGTAAGTTTCTAGGTGTAGAAGTAATGTAAGAAGTTCTCCCAATCATACAAGAAGAGGACAAATAAGCTAAGGATATAAGGTTGACCCCATGTGTTAAGATACAAAGAAGAAAATAACTCAGCTGGGGGAAGTTTGAGTAACAAATAAATGCCCTGGAATCTCTGGAGGCCGTCATTAAGAATTGATTACTTATGTGAATTAATTCAAGGAGTGCGTTACTTTTTTCAAGGATTGACTTAAGATCCAGCCTGAGGACATATCAAAGATTGCGATTAAAATGAGTTATAAGTGTTGCAAGTTTTGGTGTCATATGTGGAGTAACAAATGTATCGGCTATCTATAAGGAATTAAGGAACATGGTGTATCAGGAGTACTTGGATGGTATAATTGTATTTATTGATAACATTCTCGCCCTTCTAAGGGCTAAGGAAGGCCAAGTTGAAAACCTAAAGAAATGCCCGCGAAAGGTTGAAAAGTAGCAATTGTATATTAAACCTTAAAAGTATGAAGTTCTAGTCAAGAGCCCGGTTGTTTGAGTAACTACCAGCCAAGCAAGGTTCATTTAGGGACAGATGTCTTGAATAGAATAGAAGAAATGAATATGATTAAAATTACTGAGGAATTAAAACTAGAATTGGAAAGAGTAACAGTTGGAGTTCGAAAACCTGAAGGTGATAAGAAGTGAATATATGAGATTACTTTATAGCCTTGATGGATGAGAATGAGTAAGAGGTGTTCGAATGTTTGGAACTAAGTTGAAAATGAGTATTACCTATAATCCTTAGATAAATGGTTAAAGTGAGAAGGTGATTTGAACCAAATAGATGATTTAGAGTCAAGGGGTTCTTATCCAAATTTGTTTTGCATATGATGATCGATCCAAATTCTGGGTCGTTAAGAGCGAATCCCTAGGAATGAGTTTATGTCTTTAGTGAGTATGCTTTGAACAGATCCTTGAATAGAAGGGTCTATTTAAGAGATATGGTATATTTAAAAGTTGGAGTCAGATATGCTTGACAAATATCCTCACTTGTTTAGTTAGATCAGATTCTGAGGACAGAATCTTTTTAAGGGGGAAGGATATAACGACTCGTATACCTTTATATTATTTAAAAGTTTAATTATTAAATAAATAGTTAAATAAAATATGTGTATTGGTTTCGATTACTATGTGTTATTTTATTATTATCTCTGTGTGATTTTTGGTGCACAGGGTTGTTCGCAGAACTAGTTATTGAGTTTTACTATTTTGTTTCACTTTTAAAAGTGGATTTAATGCAAATTTATTTGCATAAATACTTGGATTATCTTTAAAATTGTTTTTATGGTTTTATAATTAAAATAATTATTTTTGGGATTTTATAAAATTTATAAATCAATATTTTATCAATTATTTAGCCCTGTACGATTTTTGGGATGCATTTATTTATAAAATCCGTTTTGAAATTCAGAAGTGTTCAAAAATTATGAAACTCATATTTATTTAAGTTTAGAATATTCCGAGAATTTTAAAATTATTTTGGATTAATTTCACCCGCGCGTTGTTTCGTTTTATTAATAAAAACGGGTATAAGTGGCATTTAAGAAATTGTTCTAAAATTACGAAAATTACGTTTTCATTTACTCCGGGATATTTCTAACATTTTAAGGCTAATTTTGCAATTTTCTGAAATTATTTTAATTTCACCTTGGTCCGTTAATTTCGAATTTCGGGACATAACAGGTGTAACACCCCCAAATCCGGGGTCGGGGATCCGGGTTGTCACGAGTTCCATTTCCCTTAATAAAACCCAATCTTAATAATTAATCAACTACTCTGTACTGTGACCCCACAATAAACACACACACCACAAGTTATAGTCTCAGAGATGAACATCCAAAAATAATCACAAGTCATTTTATTCCACAATTATCTGCCAATACACCTTAAAAGGTTTTCTGAATAAATTTACATTTTCTTTGCCATTATTACAATTCATAAATATACATAAATCTGGTACATCAAAAGTTGAAAGCCTAGCCTATTGGTAGTTCCTACCTCAGCTACAGCGACATCAACGCCTATAGAAAACTGCAGAACGTTTCCTATCCGCTCGCGAATCGGGAGCTTGGTCCTGTTCATCTTTTCTATCTGTTGTTGTGTGATGAAAGAAGAAAGCAAGGGTGAGCAGCAGGCCCACCAAAATAATATGTATAATGATTAACAATATATGAGCTTTCTCATAGTACTCATGAAAGTCTTGGTCAAAAGAAATGAACCAAGTTGATATCTTAATGCGATGAAGTCATAAAATATTCAGTATATATATATACATATATATTTTTCAAAATATTGGAAGTCCTCTTCCATGCATAATACACACAGAGTTCCAGTGTATAACTGTATAAAAATATCGTTGCAAGGTCATATACCTAACCTTGTCTCAATGTTTTTCTGAAAATCTTTCTCATACATAAGATAATCATTTACTAGATATAAGTTTAAAAGATGAAGTTACAAGATACTCCAATATACTTATATCTTTTCCAAATACTACTTGAACTACCACCGTTCAAGTTATAATTAGTTTCAAAAGTTCATCACATAGATGAGACTACAAGATAATACTTGAATAGATTCAATCTTTAAAATATCATCAAAATAAAATGAAGTTATAAGATACTTCATTTGATGCAAACATCATTTTGAAAACTTGACCCTGCCAACACTCAACAATCGCCCAACCGTAGCCTTTCAATCGAAGTGCTCTGGGTAGTGTTGCAGAAATATCCAATTGGATGATGAACTCATTACGGGAGTTTGCCGCGCCAGGAAGACCACTTACGATGATCAGTCGTAGTAGTGCAATCCCACCATTTTCTACATGTAGAGGAGAACCTGTCGGATTTACTTGTCAACCGAACACTGGACTCCTAAGGAATGGACCGTCTTAGCGGAACTTCCAGGCCATTATGGGCCAATATAATAAGGCTGGGCCGGCACCACTCGACCACTTACGCCACTCCTAGTTCAGATGAAATCCATGACTCTGAAACGTAAAGCTCGTCCCCCCTTTCCCCAAGTAGAAACTTGTTAATACGGCTCCACCAAGAAGTCGTATCTAGTTGGCAAGGAAAACTCACCGATATTTCCCAGGCGATGCCTGTTAATGGATTAACTTGTTCCAAGAATTTTACTTCCCGAGTGTTGGGTATGTAATCAAAATTCTTTTATCAAGACAGCAACCTTGTTGCAAATATAAAACACACCACAGAGCCGGATCCCTCAGGTTTTGAGCGAGTATTTAAATCCCCTTCGAAAGGAGGATCTTAAATATAAAAATGAGTTTTGGGATCCGCTCTAACTTTTAAAAATCATTTTGAAGACTTGCAAAACATTTTTAAGAATGTTCGGAGTGATGCTGATTTAATAAATCAGTCCCAATATATAAAACAAATATATCTGAATATTATTATTTAAATAATATTCCCATAAAGAATAATCTTTATAAAAATAATTGAAGTAGATGTTGTAAAACTTATACTTCAATTGGATATTAAATAACCAAAGATATACTTATACGAAAGTACTATCTTTATTTGAATAATCAAAAATAAGTTTGATTATCGACACCTTATTCTTTAATAAAATAAAGAATATATCTCAGAAAATAATTGGAGTCATAGATCCTCAAATGAATATTCAAATAATATTCAATAAATAAAATAAGCTGAGTCATAAGCCCTCGAATGAATATTCGAAATAATATTCAATAAATAAATAAGCTGAGTCATAAGCCCTCGAATGAATATTCGAAATAATATTCATTAAATAATATAAAGTTATCGAATAAACCTTATTTGATTAATAGTTTGAAAACTATAACCATATATATATAAATATATATATAAAATCTACTCGGGATCCTCGACTCCCGGTTTTAGAAAATGTTTTCACCTTCGGGTCCCTATACTAAGGTTATATGCAAATTACCGTTATTCTCTAGCATAGGTATTATCAACTGAACCAACAGATATATATGGCAAGAATACGAAACAGGCATGCATATGTACCATATCACATGCTACAATATTTCGCAAGAATTTGCTAATTTAACCATCATGCATCTATCACAAGATAATGCATATACAAGTGTATACATCACAACAACAGTATAACAGATAGAAAACTTGCCTGAGCGACTGGGGGTTACAATGGCTCGGGACGAGTCTGGTAACCTATAAACAACAAGTTGGAATTAAACCAAAGTCACTTGTAAATCTATACTTTAACCAAATTAGACTCTAATGCTCGTTTTGCGCTTACTGATTCTCTTAAGTCACTCGAGTACCCTCAGCTCCACCATTTTTAATAAATTACCCATTACGAGTTTTAAAGCGATTCTTTTGCGAGTGTCTTACCAACTTCCTAATCCACTTAACATAATCGTTTCATACTCCAGTTAGTCCTTTAAGGTCTTTAACCAAGGTTCCAAAGTAAGGCGAGGGGAAATGTTTCGTTCGCGAAACGCCGTTACTTAAAACGGTCGTTTCTCCTAAACCGTACATCGGAATCAAACAAACCACATACCAAAACGAAGCTCGTAACATGAACTATCTAATCATGGCAATGGTAAAAACCTAGCAGGGAGTTCTCGGGTCCTAATGTTATGAACAAAAGCAGTCTAAAGTAAATCGGACATTACGACGGCTATGTTTACGCGATTTCCCAAATTTATACCATTCCAATTCAACCACCAATCAATCCCAATTCACAACCCAATCAAAACTCCATCCATACCATACTACAACAGCCCCAACAAATAAATATTACCAATTCATACTTATTTCTTAATTATGAATTAAGAGTTTACTTAAGTTCATTGACTAATAACCAAGATTTCCAACTCCAAAAATATCACAAAATCAACCGATCTCTAAACACACAATAATCATGCCTCTCACCAA
Source organism: Apium graveolens (assembly GCF_009905375.1). Lineage (NCBI taxonomy): Eukaryota > Viridiplantae > Streptophyta > Magnoliopsida > Apiales > Apiaceae > Apium > Apium graveolens. The sequence continues at coordinate 257,904,085 of NC_133649.1, read as the reverse complement.
CCAAACTACTCATAACAAGCTTTAAACATGATTACACACCCATTACACTAACCCATCATCTAAACATTAGGAAATCTAAACAAAAAAACCTAAAACTAAGATCATGAAGAGTTATACCTTCCTTGAAGCTTTTAATCCATGAAAGATCCTTGGAATGCCCATGGAAGCCTTAATCTAACCTCCTACAAGCTTGATCTTTCAAAGAAATCAAGAACACAAAAATTAATTTCAAGAAGTACTATTCACCATCTTCTCCTTGATTTATAAAAAAAGATTGGCTTGGAATTAGAAGCTTAAACTTATAGGAAGTATGTAACTATCCATAGGGAAGCTTAGATAAATACCTTGCCAAATAGTAAGTGGTGGAGCTTGGATCTTCATTTTTTAAGAAAAGGGGTCGAGAGCAAGATGAAGAAAAGAAGTGTTTTGTGATTTGTTTGGTGAAAAATGAAATGTTTGGCTTGGTTGGTTGAATTTTGATTTGTTTTAGGTTAATTAGCTAATTAACCTTGACTTTGTGTGGTTATCATTCATCCACACCTCCTTCCCTCCTATGTCATGCTTAAATCACCTTATTGTGTCATCATCCCTTACTTGTCCTCTCCTTATTGGTTGGATGACCTCATCATCCCTAACCTCCTTGATTAACTTCCTAATTGTTTGCCTAATGACCGCTGATCTGTTATACGGTTCGCTTAACTTTCGTTTTCGTTTATCGTTTGAGGGATCATACCCGGGATCTTATTACTTGGGTTTCCTTAACCTTTCTCAATACATTATATTCCTTTTATGATCCTCTCTTATAATCCTTTAATTTAAATCCTTTTTATCCTGTTACCTTATACTCAATTCTTTCCGTATCTAGTGGATTTCCGGGAAAAATCAAAGTGTTCGGAATTGGATTTTGACGATCTTTACATACACTTATATACCACATAGGGTACTAATAATATCCCAGAATATCAATAACAGAACCCCTACATAGTGTGGCATGAAAAGTTTTCTCATTCAGCATAATCTGCAAAATCACTATTCATAAGGGTTTCAAAAATTTCCAAAAATTGGGGTTATTACAGTCTCCCCTCCTTAAAAGGATTCCGTCCCGGAATCAGATAGAAAATGAATAGGGATACTTTATTAACATTGCACTTCCTAACTCTCGAGTAAATTTTCCCACGTTGTGGTTCTTCCGTCAAACTCTGAATAGTTTGATAACCCTTCTCCTAAGCACTTGTTCCTTTTTACTCTATAACCCTTCATGGTTGCTCCATATAGGTTACGTCGGGTTGCATGTCTATACGCTCATATGCCCCTATTTATCTGGCATCCGAATTATACTTACTTAACATTGATACGTGGAACACGTTATGACTTGCTACATGTTTGGGGGTAGGGCTAGCTCATATGCTAACTTCCCAAAACGTCTTAATATATCCAAGGGTCCAACAAATTGTAGACTTAGCTTTCCTTTCTTTCCGAACCTCATCAATCCTTTCCAAGGGATACCTATAACATTACTAGGTCCCCTATTTCATACTCTTTGTCCTTTTGAGTCAAATCAGCATACCTCTTATGTCCATCTTGGGTTACTACCAGCCGTCCTCTGATTAGATCTATTATATCCCTGGTCCTTTGGACTACTGCGGGTCCGAGTATCTTGCGCTCTACAACTTCATCCTAACATAAGGGAGATCGATATTGTCTTCCCTCAAGGATCTCATAAGGCGATACCTCGATACTGACATACAATCGATTATCGTGAGATAACTTAATCCGCGTTAAGTAATCATTCCAAATTCTTTCAAGTCTATTGCACCGGCCCTCATCATAGCTTCTAGCATTATAGCTTTTGCTTCTTACTACCCATTCTTTTCCAGTTCGTAATCGTTACTACCTTCCGTTCCTAATATTATACTGGTTATACTTTTGCTCGTTAGCGTTCTATAACCTTTTAATAACCTCGTCAACCTTAGTATCACGAATGTGTTTCCATTCCGAATACCTCCACAACTTTACTACTCCTTTTTCAGCTGCTTCTATCTTCGAAAGCTTAGTCCTTCATATAGAAGTAAAAGAATTTATTGAGAGATCACTATGATCATGAACACTTGTTCTATTGCATAGTTAGTACAGAAGGTGGCCAGCCTTTAGTACTTGACAAGTAATTAAACAATATGTGGTATCCTACTAGGCTTCTTTCACACAGATAGATAGTCATTCGGCAATACCTCCCCTTCAGGAAGGGTTGTTCTTCTCAGCTTATATGAAATAAAAAGAAGAGAAAAGAACGAATTGAAGAGAATTGTATATATGAAAAAAAATATACTGCCACAAAATATCTGGCTTGGAACCTACCTCTGAATTATAGAGGTTTGTCATAGGAGAACAAAACATATCTGTATATATATCAACATCAAGTATTATCGTATTGCATTTCGCATGCTTAAATATTTTTGCTATTCCGTCCATCATTCTATGGACCCATGCTCTTCCTCGAGCTTATACACAATCACCTTTGAAACTCCCTCGATATCGAAAATCGAATCTGGGATCTCATTCTAGACATCATCGTTACTAGAATCCTATGCTTGCACCGCAACCTTCCTCATATAGTAATACGACTCTCTTTTCATAAGAGGGAATAAATATTCAATAGGTAGATACTCTACTTAATTAGTCTATCAATGATAACTTATACACTACCATGACCCGATTAGTGGTACTCAATCTCAACATCCATTCCAATACAACTCTCACGGTTGTAATCAGCTCATTACTCGCAGAATCATTGCTGCATTACTATGGTCCACTACTGACCTACTGTCGTCATTCACGTTCCATGAAATCTTAATATCTGACCATACGGAGTCCATACATGTCGTATCAAATCCTTCTAAGGAGGTAACATAATCACCATTCCTGATTCATGAAGAACACTCCAGATCCTGACATACATACATGACATGAAGCAGATAAAATTGCAGAAGAGTTTCAATCAAAGCAACGATAGCAGGTTAATACCATTCTTAATCGTATGCCTTAAATAGAAGACTTAACTCAAGGGTTCGTCTAGTCCTTTTTGAAACATGGTCCTGACTTATCTCAAGATAGTATCTTCTGAGATAGATAGCCCGCTCATGGCGATTACACGAATTAAACCTTTACCAACTACTATTACGGTTGGGTATTGCACAGTCATCAGAAGGAATGTCAATCTTTCAAACCATAATACAATCTGCATAGCTTTAACCATCATCACTGTATTCCTTTGGCACAAGCGCCTATAATTATCCTCTTACCTTTAAAGTGTCGGCCACCTCTTTGGCCTTTCCTGATAGTAAAATTTCCTTACAGTCAATGTCATTTTAACCACCTCCAAATAAATTTTCTACCTTATTTCAATCACAGCTTATGTGAAGATGTTTTCCTAAAAATCTGATGAGTAAAAAAAAATCACCATTTTTCCATAAGTTATTGCCTCAGTCTTTAGAGGTTAATCACTGCCATGACTGACTCTCAATCATAATTAGAACATCTTTTATCTTAAGTCCTAATTGCCCTGACCAATTTCGACCATTACTGGTTCGATCCATACCTTCTCGTGGTTTAACACGTGCCCCACTTGGCATCATTATAATTACGTCATATTTCCTTTATCAACATTTCTATTCTTGAGAATTTTGAATATTACCTTTCTCCTTGTAAAACCTCTAAGGTTATCCTTGAATCGTTCCTCATGTATTCCCTAGATACAGGGCATATCAAGATACCATTTATTAATACCAGAATCATTGTCTATATACTTCTGAAAAAATTTCTCCACTGATTCTTAAAGGTTGTTATTACCTTAATCCTTTCCAATTCATACTGTCAAAACTCATACTATCCCTATTAAGGGTGAAATGCCAACCTTTATGCATTCCCCTAGGATTCATTTTAAGTTACCGATGTTCTATCCTTAATTCCACCTTTAAAAAAATACATGCATCCTTCCATGGATAAATCAAGTCATATATCCCTGATAAGGGTGTCTTATTCAATCATTCCCACCTCGATAGTATATGCCTAACTTCACAATAACATCTGTATTCAAAATGAGGTCAATCAATTATGGCCTTCAAAAGATAACAACGGTTATCTGCTTTTCTTTCCTAATTTGGTAATGTCAACAGGGATGTTCTGGAAGATATTGGTCGTGTTCAACGTGAACTTCTTCTTAATAATTCCGTATTTACTTTTGTTATTTATCTCAACAGTCACCTCAATGTTGGGATATCTTTCATACCTGGCGTCTCCCTTCCTAGGTATCAAGCCACCGGTCTTACACTTCACATTCTTGAAGGTCACTTCCTTCATCCAATTTTCCTAATTTCTTATTTCCTTGTCTCCTCAGTCTATCCGCATCTCATTATTTATCCTTCGAATTATCTCAAGGTTTCCTCGAATCCTTGGATGAAATATATGTATCTCTTATACCTTCAACCATCAATTTAACTCATGGTGAATCACCCTCATCTTGACGATTACATACTTTTCTATTTCTATTACTACGAGTCTTTAGGGTTTCCTCATACCCAACTCCCTTATCATTCCTCAAACTCTCTTGCCTTTATATTCCTTTCCACTTCAGTTTCTTTTTATTTTCCTTTCTCTTATCATTATTTCATGAACCAACCCAACATAAGCATCGATTTCAAACATCCCGTCATTCTGGATTCGTGTCCTCAGAACGAATCTTGACAACTTTTACCACTTAGATTCATAATTCATCATACTCTTCTGCCTTTGTTCTGTCTCTAAAGCTTTTACACTATCTCCATAACCTTGGGAAGTACTTTCCTAAAAACAATTGACTGAACTTAAATCAGTTTATTATAATCTCTTGCTCTGTGCCCTCTTTGGTTTTTCACCAGTGGGTGGTCTCTCTCTTAGGAGGGTAAGTGACAAAAACACTCTTTTGTGATTCGTCAATCATTCAGAATCTCAAATGATTCCTCTATTTCCTTTAGCCAGTCTCTTGCCTCGACTAGGTCAACCTGTTCCTTGGAACTCTGAGAGCTTAGAGACTTAAAGGTCCTGAAAGAATTTCCTACCGCATTGTTTCCTCAAGGTGGTGGTTGGGGATAATAGTCTAAGTTCTGTCTAGACAGGTCCATAAATTGCCGTATAGGAGTACCGTCTCGGGTCTCCTTTCCTTACTCGACTTTCTGTTTCCTTAGTATGAAATGTTTCAACCTTCTCCCATAATCGGGGTTATCTTATACATTAAAAACCTTGTTTTCCACTCTATTATGTTATGGGTTCTTTCTTTCTTGATGGCAACCTCCCTGACTATCACATTCAGGGTTTGCCCTAAATCTTATTCCTCAAACTATGGCTCTCATCTAAGTTCTCATCCTTAAGCTCTTGAACTTTTGGAACCCAATTTCTGTAAGAACACCTCACTATCCCCTTATCATCTTTCTCGGTATGGATCTCTTCTCCAGTCATTGACTCTCTGCCTTCATTCATCACTTTTTCTGGCACAATATGTTCTTTTCCAAAAATTCGGTCTGTATTACAATCTCAAACAACTTTTCGGTACCGGCTCCGGTTACCTTCACTTCTATTTCCATTTTCTCAAAATCTCTTATAAACTCTCCCAAAGACATTATTATCTTGAGTCTCTCCTTTTTACTAAGGGCATCAGCCACCACATTGGCTTTTCCTGAATGATAAAGAATCTCCCAATCATAATTCTTGATTAGCTCTAACCACCTCATTTGGCGCATGTTGAGCTCTTTCTGCGTGAAAATGTACTAGAGCACTTATGGCTTGTGTAAATCTCACACTTTTCTCCATACAAGTAGTGCCTCCAATCTTTAGGGCAAAACTATTGCCACGAGCCCAAGCTCATGGGTGGGGATATCGAATTTTATATTCCCTTAATTGTCTTGACGCGTACGCGATTACCTTGCTGTGCTGTATAAGAAGCACCCTTATTCCTTATGCGAAGCGTCACTACACTTCACAAAATCTCATTTTCCATCCGGCAACGCCAACATAGGGAACGTCACCAACCTTTGCTTCAGTTCTTAAAAGTTGTTCTCGCATTTCTCTGTCCATTCGAACTTCTCAGTCTTACGAGTAAGCCGCGTTAAAGGGGCTACTATCTTTACAAACTTGAACGAACCTCTGGTAGTGACCGGCCAATCCTACCTCTGGGAGTTGCCCTAACCATGGTCATCAATTCCTCAGTGGTCCTTTATTCATTCTTGTCAGGATCCTTCACGGAATCCTCCTCAGCAACAATCCTTTCTAGGATAACATCCTCAACCGCTACATCCTCAATATCAACATCATCCGGTCCTGCGTTAGGACGCTCTATCGGATCCACAATCCGATCTCCAATTAGTAATAAAACATCATCGCGCTATTACTCCTCAACCTCAGGGTTCGGAGTCCCGCTACCATATACGATAACGAACTACGCTTCTATCATGATATTTATAAGAGTTCCCATAAGGGTTTTAACTGTCAGTACTACGTTAGGTAGCCCGACTATGAACTTGGCAAGAGTTCTTATTATCTTAGTGAACTTATTATCTTTACGTCACATCATCTCTGAGGTTTATAACGCTTAGCTCTGATACCACTTCTGTAACACCCCCAAATCCGGGGTCGGGGATCCGGGTTGTCACGAGTTCCATTTCCCTTAATAACACCCAATCTTAATAATTAATCAACTACTCTATACTGTGACCCCACAATAAACACACACACCACAAGTTATAGTCTCAAAGATGAACATCAAAAAATAATCACAAGTCATTTTATTCCACAATTATCTGCCAATACACCTTAAAAGGTTTTCTGAATAAATTTACATTTTCTTTGCCATTATTACAATTCATAAATATACATAAATCTGGTACATCGAAAGTTGAAAGCCTAGCCTATTGGTAGTTCCTACCTCAGCTACAGCGACATCAACGCCTATAGGAAACTGCAGAACGTTTCCTATCCGCTCGCGAATCGGGAGCTTGGTCCTGTTCATCTTTTCTATCTGTTGTTGTGTGATGAAAGAAGAAAGCAAGGGTGAGCAGCAAGCCCACCAAAATAATATGTATAATGATTAACAATATATGAGCCTTCTCATAGTACTCATGAAAGTCTTGGTCAAAAGAAATGAACCAAGTTGATATCTTAATGCGATGAAGTCGCAAAATATTCAGTATATATATATACATATATACTTTTCAAAATATTGGAAGTCCTCTTCCATGCATAATACACACAGAGTTCCAGTGTATAACTGTATAAAAATATCGTTGCAAGGTGATCTCATATATCTAACCTTGTCTCAACGTTTTTCTGAAAATCTTTGTCATGCATAAGATAATCATTTACTAGATATAAGTTTAAAAGATGAAGTTACAAGATACTCCAATATACTTATATATTTTCCAAATACTACTTAAACTACCACCGTTCAAGTTATAATTAGTTTCAAAAGTTCATCACATAGATGAGACTACAAGATAATACTTGAATAGATTCAATCTTTAAAATATCATCAAAATAAAATGAAGTTATAAGATACTTCATTTCATGCAAACATCATTTTGAAAACTTGACCCTGCTAACACTCAACAATCGCCCAACCATAGCCTTTCTATCGAAGTGCTCTGGGTAGTGTTGCAGAAATATCCAATTGGATGATGAACTCATTACGGGAGTTTGCCGCGCCAGGAAGACCACTTACGATGATCAGTCGTAGTAGTGCAATCCCACCATTTTCTACATGTAGAGGAGAACCTGTCGGATTTACTTCTCAACCGAACACTAGACTCCTAAGGAATGGACCGTCTTAGCGGAACTTCCAAGCCATTATGGGCCAATATAATAAGGCTGGGCTGGCGCCACTCGACCACTTACGCCACTCCTAGTTCAGATGAAATCCATGACTCTGAAACGTAAAGCTCGTCCCCCCTTTCCCCAAGTAGAAACTTGTTAATACGGCTCCACCAAGAAGTCGTATCTAGTTGGAAAGGAAAACTCACCGATATTTCCCAGGCGATGCTTGTTAATAGATTAACTTGTTCCAAGAATTTTACTTCCCGAGTGTTGGGTAAGTAATCAAAATTCTTTTATCAAGACAGCAACCTTGTTGCGAATATAAAACACACCACAGAGCCGGATCCCTCAGGTTTTGAGCGAGTATTTAAATCCCCTTCGAAAGGAGGATCTTAAATATAAAAATGAGTTTTGGGATCCGCTCTAACTTTTAAAAATCAGTTTGAAGACTTGCAAAACATTTTTAAGAATATTTGGAGTGATACTGATTTAATAAATCAGTCCCAATATATAAAAAAATATATGAATATTATTATTTAAATAATATTCCCATAAAGAATAATCTTTATAAAAATAATTGAAGTAGGTGTTGTAAAACTTATACTTCAATTGGATATTAAATAACCAAAGATATACTTATACGAAAGTACTATCTTTATTTGAATAATAAAAAATAAGTTTGATTATCGACACCTTATTCTTTAATAAAATAAAGAATATATCTCAGCAAATAATTGGAGTCATAGATCCTCAAATGAATATTCAAATAATATTCAATAAGTAAAATAAGCTGAGTCATAAGCCCTCGAATGAATATTCGAAATAATATTCAATAAATAAATAAGCTGAGCCATAAGCCCTCGAATGAATATTCGAAATAATATTCATTAAATAATATAAAGTTATCGAATAAACCTTATTCGATTAATAGTTTGAAAACTATAACCATATATATATAAATATATATATATATATATATATATATAAAATCTACTCGGGATCCTCGACTCCCAGTTTTAGAAAATGTTTTCACCTTTGGGTGCCTATACTAAGGGTATATGCAAATTACCTCTATTCTCTAGCATAGGTATTATCTACTGAACCAACAGATATATATGGAAAGAATACAAAACAGGCATGCATATGTACCATATCACATGCTACAATATATCGCAAGAATTTGCTAATTTAACCATCATGCATCTATCACAAGATAATGCAAATACAAGTGTATACATCACAACAACAGTATAACGGATAGAAAACTTGCCTGAGCGACTGGGGGTTACAATGGCTCGGTACGAGTCTGGTAACCTATAAACAACAAGTAAGTTGGAATTAAACCAAAGTCACTTGTAAATCTATACTTTAACCAAATTAGACTCTAATGCTCGTTTTGCGCTTACTGATTCTCTTAAGTCACTCGATTACCCTCGGCTCCACCATTTTTAATAAATTACCCATTACGAGTTTTAAAGCGATTCTTTCGCGAGTGTCTTACCAACTGCCTAATCCACTTAACATAATTGTTTCATACTCCAATTAGTCCTTTAAGGTCTTTAACCAAGGTTCCAAAATAAGGCGAGGGGAAATGTTTCGTTCGCGAAATGCCGTTACTTAAAATGGTCGTTTCTCCTAAACCGTACATCGGAATCAAACGAACCACATATCAAAACGAAGCTCGTAACATGAACTATCTAATCATGGCAATGGTCAAAACTAGAAGGGAGTTTTCAGGTCCTAATGTTATGAACAAAAGCAGTCTAAAGTAAATCGGACATTACGACGGCTATGTTTACGCGATTTCCCAAATTTATACCATTCCAATTCAACCACCAATCAATCCCAATTCACAACCCAATCAAAACTCCATCCATACCATACTACAACAGCCCCAACAAATCAATATTACCAATTCATACTTATTTCTCAATTATGAATTAAGAGTTTACTTAAGTTCATTGACTAATAACCAAGATTTCCAACTCCAAAAATATCACAAAATCAACCAATCTCTAAACACACAATAATCATGCCTCTCACCAACCAAACTACTCATAACAAGCTTTAAATATGATTACACACCCATTACACTAACCCATCATCTAAACATTAGGAAATCTAAACAAAAAAACCTAAAACTAAGATCATGAAGAGTTATACCTTCCTTGAAGCTTTTAATCCATGAAAGATCCTTGGAATGCCCATGGAAGCCTTAATCTAACCTCCTACAAGCTTGATCTTTCAAAGAAATCAAGAACACAAAAATTAATTTCAAGAAGTACTATTCACCATCTTCTTCCTTGATTTATAAAGAAAGATTGGCTTGGAATTAGAAGCTTAAACTTATAGGAAGTATGTAATTATCCATGGGGAAGCTTAGATAAATACCTTGCCAAATAGTAAGTGGTGGAGCTTGGATCTTCATTTTTTAAGAAAAGGGGCGGAGAGCAAGATGAAGAAAAGAAGTGTTTTATGATTTGTTTGGTGAAAAATGAAATGTTTGGCTTGGTTGGTTGAATTTTGATTTGTTTTAGGTTAATTAGCTAATTAACCTTGACTTTGTGTGGTTATCATTCATCCACACCTCCTTCCCTCCTATGTCATGCTTACATCACCTTATTGTGTCATCGTCCCTTACTTGTCCTCTCCTTATTGGTTGGATGACCTCATCATCCCTAACCTCCTTGATTAACTTCCTAATTGTTTGCCTAATGACCGCTGATCTGTTATACGGTTCGCTTAACTTTCGTTTTCGTTTATCGTTTGAGGGATCATACCCGGGATATTATTACTTGGGTTTCCTTAACCTTTCTCAATACATTATATTCCTTTTATGATCCTCTCTTATAATCCTTTAATTTAAATCCTTTTTATCCTGTTACCTTATACTCAATTCTTTCCGTATCTAGTGGATTTCCGGGAAAAATCAAAGTGTTCGGAATTGGATTTTGACGATCTTTACATACACTTATATACCACATAGGGTACTAATAATATCCCAGAAGATCAATAACAGAACCCCTACATAGTGTGGCATGAAAAGTTTTCTCATTCAGCATAATCTGCAAAATCACTATTCATAAGGGTTTCAAAAATTTCCAAAAATTGGGGTTATTACAACAGGCCTATAACATTCGTATTTATCTTAACTCTACGTGTTAATCTTATAAACCAGGTGGGACACGTGTTATTCCCCCTGTGCAGCAGCTGTTAATTGAAGAATTAAACAAAACCCCCACCATATCTTTGGAGTTCTTCTCGAATTCTCTCTTTCTATATCTCATGTGCTCTCTCCTCCTCTATTTTGTTCTCTCTTTTTCCTTTGCTATTCCGGTCGCCGCTGTTTCTCACTTCTCCGGTGAATTTAGTCGGTGTTTTTCTGGCGATGCTTCCGACTTCTGCCCTGTTTCAGATTATATTTATATATATGTGATATATGTGTGTGTGTGTATCATGTATTGTGTGCGTGTGTGTGATGTGTTGTGTGCGTGGAGGTGGAGGCGGCAACGCCGCCTGTGGCCTTGTTTTTCTCCGGTTTTTCTGTGTTGTGCGGCCGCGCGTGTGGCTTGTTTGGTTCCTGTACTATTTTGCATATTATTAATTGGAATATTATAATAGTAATTTTAATAATTTATGCAGGATTTTGCTTGAGTAATTTCATGTATGAAATATTGATACGTGCGGGAAATTTTTAATATCTGATCGGCGGAGTTTCACGTTGGAACCCGAGAATTAATCGGATACCCGTGAAATTTTTCCGCCGTCTGTGATGATTTTTTTATGAGCGGACGGTGGACCATGATGATTGTTATCTGAGTACTAATAATTTGAAAATAAATAAATGAATATAAAATACGAGTAATAATTAATAATTGTGATTGGGTTAGAATTTGGAAATATAAGGATTTTGACTGATATTGTTGGTTTGAAGCAGGGGTTGGGGATTTTATTTGGGTGACTGTGGCGATTGTGGGGGAGTGGTTTGACATCGATTGTACTCGACGGGTAGTCCGATAAATAAAGGAAACGCTGCCCAATTTTCGGGAGCGTATCTTGAGAAATATCGGAACCATCACTCGAATGTAAATAATTAAAAATAAATATTTTATAAAATATAACAGACAACTTGTTTCCTAAAATGACAAGTATATGTGTTTTTCCGAAAACGAGCATTGAATCGAGATTTGAGTATATGAATCTTGTATGTTACGTGTACTTCAGTAGTGTATATAAGTAAGAGTCAGGATTATTATCGTTTGGGTAGGATTGGTATCGAGGATATGTCAAGCATACCTAGACGTCTACATTTGAGTGTTTTGGCTCTGTAGGTTCTAGTTGTGGGACTCGGGAATTGATATCGAGCTAGGATAACCTAGTGATCAGTGGACAAGCGCAGCGAGGTTCTAAGCAAAGGACCTGAGCGTTGAGGTCGGATCCAGGGTAGTCTGCTAACTAAGTGATAAAGCCCGAACATCCGAGTCTATCAAAAATCAGTCAGTGATAGTCGTAAAGCTCTGCAAGGCAAGTACCCCTAACCATTCTTTTATGGTTCAGTATATATGAATGAAATGTTGTTTTATTTTTGAACAGGAACAGAAACATTTTAAGTTACGTATCCCCTGAGTTTGAAAATGTTGTTAAATATGTGTTTTTGGGGAAAAGTAACTTCTGAAAATACCTATCTTTAAAGTGTGATTAAAAATGGAAAAAAGGTTTTGAATACTGTGGTGTGACAGAATTGATTTTAACAAGAGATAGGTAAAAGTGACTTTGAAACTGGCTAAAATGAATCAGATATTGGATGGTTAGTGGTGTAAGAGGCCCGTTATTAGGTAACGTCCCAACAAGTGGTTGCGTAAGAGGCTAAGTTGGATGCGCGCATTGGTAGGCCGCTTAGTCCAGCATGACAGAGACCTAGCTAGTTTCTGAGTTCTGGAACAAAAATTGTGGTGGGATAGACTGATCAGTTGTCCCTAGAATTCATCCACTTTTATATCTGATTTTGGTTTAATGGTTCTCGTAACGGAACGAATAGTTTTTGGTCCCCGTAACGGGACATATGATTTTGTGATTTTAGTAACGGAACAAGTGATTGAGGTTCCTGTAACGGAACAAGTGATTGAGGTTCCAGTAACGGAACAAATATTTTTGGGTCCCCGTAACTGGACAAATGGTTTTATGGTTCCTGTAATGGAACAGAAGGTTTGAAAATGAAAATAGCATGCTAAAATTGAACTCTGGTATTTATGCACAGCACACGAATGTTGATTTTGTTTTATAGAGCATGCTAGTTTTGATATCCAGTTTATACATATTTTACTTATTTTCTAATGAATTATGAATTTTGTTCCTATTATTGCTTTACTTTAAATCATTTTTACTTTTTATTCATATAGTGGTACTGCTGAGCAATTGATTGCTCACCCTTGCAGAATATTTTATACATGTATTGCAGATAACTAGGAGATTCTTTCACAGTAGTCAGGGCAGAGTTCCAGTTCCCTCCGTGTCAGACTCCTCTGAGGTAGTTGTGTTGGACCAAAGATGGTCTATTGAGTTGCTGTATTAAGTTAGTAGTGTCAGAATGGCTTGTGTAAGTTGGTGTTGTAATAGTTGTAACCTAAATAATATTTAAACCTGGAAAAGATCTTGGAAAAGGGGTCGTATTGATATTCAGTCATGGAATTGATTATATTATGTTTATTTTGTTGTTGGTGGTGACGTCAACTCCTGACCCCGGGGTTGAGGCCGTCATAGGCTCCAAGGGATCTTCTCGGTCGAGTATGCTCCCACTATGCTAAAAAATTAAAAAATAACAAAAATAAAATTTAAAAAATCAATTGAGTAGAATTATAGGAGAAACCTTCATCCATCCATTATGACCACGGACGAAATTCTTACCTCTGTCGCGACCACGAATAAAGTAGGTCATGGCGACCACGAACAATGTATGTTGTGGTGACCACAAAGAAAGTGGGTCATGGCAACCCCAGATGAACCCCTAGCCTAGTAGAGGAGGCCGAGTAGGCTCATGGGGGAAGCCTTCGGCCCTCCGTTGCAGCCACTTATGAAATTCTTACCTCTGTCGCAACAGCGATCAAAGTGGGTCATCGCGACCACAGACAATGTAGGTCGCGGTGACTACAAACAAAGTGGGTTGTTGCGACCACGTATGAACCCCCTATCCAAGTAGAGGATGCCAAGTAGGCTCATGGGCGAAGCCCTCAGCTCTACATCGGGGCCACAGATGAAATTCTTACCTCCGTGGTGACCACGAACGAAACAAGTCATCATGACCACAAACAATGTTGGTCGTGGTGACCACTAACAAAATGGGTCGTTGCGAACACAAATTAACCCCCCAACCGAGAAGAGGGGACCAAGGAGGCTTTAGGGCAGCTTCTGCCCCTTCGTCGCGACCACGGGTGAGGCTCCCGACCCTCTATCACGACCACGGATGAAATGTTTTCTTCCATCGCGACCACGAACCAACCCTTTAGCCAAATAGGACGCCTACTTCTCTTAGTCTCAGAAGAGTAGGCTTATTGGGAAGCCTTCACCCCTCTGTCACGGCCACAGGCTAAATTTCAGACCCATCTTGACCACAAACGAAATTTTTGACCAACTGTCGCGACCATGACGATTTTTTTGATAATTTTCGCTAAAAAGTGAAAATCGGATTTAATATTTACCCCCGATTAGAGCCGATTAATGCAAATTAGATTTAAATTAGCCCCAATTAGGGTCGATTAGCGTAATATAGTTTATAATTAGCTTATATTAAGATTAATTAACAACTTACGCTCAATAATTAGCCTTGCTTAAAGCCAACTAGAGTAATATAATTTATAATTAGCCTATATTAAGGTTTATTAACAACTTGTGCTCAATAATTAGTTCCAATTAAATCCATTTATCCTCGATTAAAGCCAATTAGCATAATATAGTTTATAATCAGACTATATTAAAGTTAATTAGCAATTTACGCTCAATAACTAGCTCAGATTATGGCCGATTAGCCAAAATTAAGGTCAATTAGCCTCGATTAGGGTCAATTATTGGCTATCACCCTACAATTAACCTTTGTTAAGGTAACAAGGTGATCAAAAATCTTTTATTAGCCCCGATTAGGGTACATTAGCTTCAAACGCTATTCAATTAGCCTCGTAAAGGCCCAAAGTGTGAAAGATCACTTAAGAAAGTATAAGTCACTATAAATGTGTAGATCGCTCCACACTTTATACCATGACCGAACCTAAGAAGGGATGAAACAACCCCCGAGTTGCTATTAGACCTTTATAACTTCCGCACATACTCAATAAAATATCCTGAATGTTTGGGGGCAAATGATATGGATGAAAAGTAATCCGAAAAGACATAATTAATGCTAAATTAATTATGTCCAAATTTGACTAGAAAGTTCATGGTCAAAGCCCATGACAAGCATGACCCATAGTATATCATGGCGACCGTGTCCCGATATAAGTTCTAGTGTCATGACGACCATGACCCAAGATAGTTTAATGCGTTAACGACCCAAAATCAGCTATGTGATAGACCCGCCGAGATGACCTGAAAAATGAGGTCCACAATAATACCAAACCAACATCCAAAGTCAAAACATACTCCTACAAGGAAGGATCTAGAATTCACCATCTTGAGGAGTCCTACTTACCATCTAAGCTCGGGACTTGTCGACGAATCTCCCAACCTAAGTTTAACCCTATGATTTGTCTATAACATAGAGATACGTGAGGATCTTCTGAGGACCGTGTAGTCTCAAACACAAGCTCAACCATTAAAGCTCGAAGCTCAACAACCCTATCATTAAAAAAAAACTAAATCCTAGTTTTTATTCTATAACAAAGCCAAAAAATAAAAATCATACTTAACTGAATAAAATAAAAAAAATTATAATTATAATCCTTTACATTTAGATCATAATACTGGACTAACATATATACTATAAAATAAATATACTACATAAATAAGACAATAAAAAGTTTAACTGGATGAAACTTTTGTTTAGACAACTTAATAAATTTTTCTCTACTTGCTATCTTCTGAACATGAAAATACGTAATTAAAATTAAATTAAAACTTGATAATACAAAATAAAGTTAACTCCTATAATATTTCTCATATATTTAAACTATTAAGTACTGAAATACCTCTGTAGATAACAACAACTACAAAAACTTTGCCTTTTGTTCTTATAGGTGAAAGTCATTAGTATTGAAAGAAATCCATATATTTTCAACTCATTGAACTTGCGTAGATGACACTAATTTTGAAATCTAAAATATATTATTATTTAACTAGATTAAGATTCTTGCACGAATACAATATATGTTTTCACAAAAAAAATATATCAACCTGATATAATATTTTAGAATCTCATATATTTTGATAAATGACCAAGTCTTCTGTTTGTATCTTTAAAGATAACAACAGTAACAATAACTCGATTCAAAATACCGATAAAGAAAAAGAGGGTGTTAGATATATTTGAGATGTCATGTCTAATATGATTTGTGTTTAGTTTTCAGAACTTAACAACAGGACATATCAGGACTTATTGGAAATCAGAACTTACTGAAGTCAGAACTTAATATCAGAACTTAAGGTGTCAGAAGATACATATCAATACTTAAGTGCGGGAAGACTTTCAGATAAGGAATGCGGCTGATTTACAGGAGAAGATCTGGACTAAAATAAAAGAAGATATGCATGAAGAGTTAGAGGACTAGAAGACTTGTAGAAGATATCTGATTGATATATTTTAGGAGACAGAATTATATTCCATATCATTTAGAATATATCTTGTAACTGTGTACTATATAAACACAGCTTAGGGTTTACACTATATGTTTTATCATTATCGAGAATATTATTTATTGTAACCTAGCAGATCTTAGTGATATTGTTCATCACTGAGAGAGAACAACATTTCATATAGTAATATAGTTTATTTGAATATACTTGATCTTTGTTACATACTTGTGTTGAAATCGATTTGATTGTATAAACACTATATTCAACCCCCTTCTATAGTGTTGTGTGACCTAACAAGTGGTATCCAAGCTTTTCTGTTAACACACATACAGTAAAGATCCAAACAATCATGTCTGAAGAAACACAAACCCCAACTAAGCCCACCAAAACTCAAGAAACTCAAAACACTCAAACCCACAGTCGATATGAGACTATTAGGGTTCCCATACTGAGACCTTCTGAGTATCCCATATGGAAAGTGAAGATGGCTATGTTTTTGGAAGCTACAGATCCAGAATACCTTGATAGGATTAATGAAGGACCATATAAGCCTACCAAGCTCTCTGTTGCAGTTGTTGATCAACCAACAAAGTCCATGCCAAAGTAGAAAGGTGATTACACAGCTGAAGACATCTCATCTATTGCCAAGGATGAAAGGGTAAGGCATTTGCTGCATAGTGCCATTGATGATGTCATGTCAAACAGGGTAATTGGATGCAAGACTGCAAAGGAGATATGGGATGCTTTAGAGATAAGATGCCAGGGAACTGATGCAATCAAAAAGAACAGGAGGACTATACTGAAAGTGTTTGTCCTAAAACCAATCATGTATGATGAGTTAGGAAGAACTTTCTTGTATTCCTATTTGATTTCATTAAAATTAATAAAAGAATTGTTTTGTTTTTATTATGGGCTTTATCTATTTAAAGTGTTTTAAATAATATGCTCCTTAGTTTAGAGTAAAACTTCTAGAATTATAATGAGATTATAATAGTGAGATCTAGAAGATGATAACTCTAGACTTAAACAGTTCCTGATCATAGGATAACTAATCGAATGTTAGTGGATCCACAAAGATTGGTACATACTATGCTTGCTCCTTTCAGGAGGATGTTTGTTCTCATATGCATTTGTGTGGTGACACTATAGCTATTATGTAGGTGCTTATTAGGGAATAAGTTCACTGAACATGACTCGATAAGTTGAAACACTAATGGAGATTACTCACGTGTCAATAGTTATTCACTGAGTAATAGTTGTACAAGTGAACTTAGACTTGAGATCGTTAAAGGTATCTTATATATAATGAAGTGTGCTTTGGTTTAGTCCTTAGTCTCAAGGACATCCATTAGGTCTATTCGGGGCATAGGGATTTGTGTATAGAGATAGTTAACGTCAATAGAGGATCTACCACTTCCAGTATAGGAAGAGAATATCCTATGTTATTCTTAGTATGCGAGTTCTGGAATCTCTAGCCAGAGTGTATGAAATTAGAAATGAGTTTCTAATTTGCATTAATATGAACTTTGCATTATGAATAAGAAATCATATGATTAAATTTGATAGGCCTGATACGAGATCCATGCCTTGTATTTAATCGGGATATTACAAGGGTAGAAGGAATTCATTGTACGGTAACTAGTCACTGACAGGTTCTTAGTATTCTAAGCAGTGAATTCATATTATCCGGATAGTCGCGATATGTTGAGAAACATCAC
The DNA here is from genome assembly GCF_009905375.1 of Apium graveolens. Lineage (NCBI taxonomy): Eukaryota > Viridiplantae > Streptophyta > Magnoliopsida > Apiales > Apiaceae > Apium > Apium graveolens. The sequence goes on along the minus strand of NC_133649.1, from coordinate 257,885,753 downwards.
TCACGATGTAGAATAAATATAATTAATCTGTTAATTATATTTAGTGAATTTTAGTATTCATATAAATAATTAATAAAAGTTTATTATTATTTATTTCTACTATCGGCATAATATTGAACCTACAGGGTCACACCATAAAAGAATATTTTCTTTGATGAAATAATGAGAGAGATAATTATTTTCTAAATAGTTTAGAAAAAGGAATAATGATTAAAATAGTTTTAATTATTATTAAAGCATTTTATAAAGATAAAATGTGGGGCTAATATATATATATATATATATATTGATATATTATAGAAAAACCCTAGGAGAGCCCTATAAATAGAATGAGATGGCTCATTCTATTCATATACTTGGTTTTGTGAAAACCCTAGCCTCCCTCTTCTTCCTCTCTCTCTCTCGCCCAAAAACTCCATTTTTATAAAAGTTTGGTTTTATAAAAAGCTTCATCGAAGAAGATCATTCTTGGTGGATACTGGTAGAGTGCATCACATACTTAGGAGCAACTGCTAGCAACCATATTATAAAGCTTCGATTTCCATGGTTATGATTCCTCCACTCCTTTTTATTTATACGTTTTTCTATATGTGCGATACATGGTTTTTACGGAATAATTGTTATATCACGCTTCCACTCATCTGTAAATTCCTTCATATACTCACTCAAGAGTATGAGCACTTTGACTCAAAAGCTGATGAGTCATTAATTGACTTATATGATAGGTTTGTCAAACTCCTGAATGATCTGTCACTGGTGGACAAGGAATATGATCTTGAAGATTCAAATCTAAAATTCCTTTTAGCTCTTCCTTAAAATTGGGATTTGAAGTCTACTACCATAAGAGACAACTATGACCTTACTGAAACTACTCTTGATAAAATTTATGGTATGCTCAAGACTTATGAACTTGAGATGGATCAAAGGAGCAAGAGGCATGGAAGAAAGTCAAAAACAGTTGCTCTTAAAGCTGGGGAGGAATCTCCTAAAGTAGTTGCCTCAAAGAGGGGCAAATGAAAGGCTCTTATTATAAAGTCTGATCCAGAGTCATCATATTCTGATGATGATGATTCAGAAATTGAAAGTTTACTTGAAATGGATGTTGATGCAGAGATGATGCAACTGTGTGCTCTTATGGTGAAGGGTATCACAAAGATAGCCTACAGGAAATTCAAAAAGGGCAAGAAGTTTTTCAGGAAAGGTGGAAGTTCTGATAAGAAAGGATTCAGAAAGTTTGAAGACAAAGGAGGAAAGTCTGACAGAGGAGACAACTCAAATGTTAAATGCTACAATTGTGGTGAAAGAGGCCACATATCTCCTGACTGCAAGAAAGGAAAAAGTGACAAAGGCAAGGCACTTGTCACAAAGAAGAAAAGCTGGACATATACTTTAGATTCTGAAAATGAGGTGAACTATGCCTTGATGGCAAATGCTGATAACAGTACTGAAACTGCTCAATTGAAGGTACCTCAAACAACTTATGCTTTTCATACTGATGATATTACTGAGTTGAGATTATATCTTAAAACCATGTTCATTAGTTATAGAGATCAGACTTTAACATGTGAAAGATTAACATCTAAAATCTTGCTTTTAAAAATAGAAATGACTATTTAGGAAAATAGTTAGTTTTTCTTCATCAAACTAAGAAAGAAAGAGATGATGCTTTGTATGTTAGAGATGAAGTGTTAAAATTGAATGAATCTCTAAAAGCTAACTTAGAAAAGGAAAGAGAGATTATCAGAACTTGGACTAACTCTGGCAGAACAAGTCAGAATTTACTAAGTAGTGGAAACTGGAAAGAGGCTTAGGTTATGGAGATGATAAAAGTGAGAAAGAAACTGTGCAAATTGAGCTAATTGTTGTTAAACAGACTGCTAAGCCAAAGGTAAATCATGTTAAGTTTGTAGCAAAAACTTTAAAATCTGATTCTGAAAAGATGAAAGAATCTAGGACAGAAGTCAAAGGAAAGTTAACTTCTGACAGATTAAAACAGGATAAATCAGCTGAAGTTAACATAGGCCTAATGACAAAGAAGCAGCTTAAGCATAAGCTGAAAAAGATTAGAAATGTGAACAAGGTAAAGGAAGCTAGGAAAAATAGGAATTGAAAGGAAGGTGTGAATAAAAGCAATAATTATATGCATGTTCCTAATGCTCCTAGAAAGAAATGTTACAACAGTGGAAACTCTAACCATCTTGGTTCTTTTTGCTGGAAAAATAAAGATATAAACTCTTTACCTCCTAAATCAAGAGTTAAGAGTCAGTCTGTTAGGTTTAAACCACAAAATCCTTGTTTACATTGTGATAGTTTATGGCATTCCATTTATACTTGTAAGGAATATCATAGTTTGTACTATGATTATTATCAAATAAAACCTTCTTTGAAGAAAGTTAGTATTATTCCTTCTAGTGTAAAGTCTGATGCAAAGTCTGATATAAATTCTGATAAAAAACATGTTAGCATAAACTTTGAAATTAAATCCGCTGCAAATACTAACAAACTTAAAAAGGCCAAAGGATCCAAGCAAGTCTGGGTCCTTAAAACTAACCAATAGTAGTCTTTTTGATTGAAGGGCAGCAGGAAAAACATCCTAGTTCCGGACAGTGGATGTTCAGGATATATGATTGGAAATAAAGCCCTGCTATCGGACTTTGTGGGGAAAGCTGGCCCAGGAGTTTCTTATAGAGATGACAACATGGGAAAAACTCTGGGATTTGGCAATATCAATCTTAGGAATGTCATCATTGAATCAGTAGCTCTTGTCTCAAGACTTAAACACAATCTGCTAAGTGTGAGTCAAATCTGTGACAGAGGTTATCATGTGGATTTCTTTGAAGAACACTGTGAAGTTGTAAGTAATTCTACATACAAAGTAGTTTTAAAAGGTTACAGGCATGGTAACATTTATGAAGCCAGACTTTCAAGAAAATCTGATGGCTCTACAATCTGTCTGTTGAGTAGAGCATCAATTGAAGAAAGCTGGAATTGGCACAAGAGACTCTCCCATTTAAATTTCAACAACATAAATGATCTAGTAAAGAAAGATCTTATGAGAGGACTTCCAAAATCAGTATTTGCTCCTGATGGCCTTTGTGATTCATGTCAAAAGGCAAAATAAAAAAAATCTTCTTTCAAGAGCAAAACTGAATCCTTAATTCTTGAGCCTTATCACCTACTGCATGTTGATCTATTTGGTTCAGTCAATGTCATGTCAATTGCAAAGAAGAAATATGTTATGGTTATAGTGGATGAGTTCACAAGATACACTTGGGTGTATTTCTTACACAAGAAGAATGAAACTGCATCTACTCTAACTGATCATGTCAAACAACTGGATAAATTGGTCAAAGATTTTATTAAAATCATAAGAAGTGATAATGGCACTGAGTTCAAGAATTCAATCATGGAAGAGTTCTGCAAAGAGCATGAAATTAAGCAAGAATTTTCTGCACCTAGAACTCCACAGCAAAATGGAGTTGTAGAAACAAAGAACAGGACTCTCATTGATGTTGCATGAACTATGCTTGATGAAGCAAAGCTGCCAACCTACTATTGGGTTGAAGCTGTGCGGACTGCTTATTTTACACAGAATGCTACACTCATAAACAAGCATGGAAAAACACCATATGAGATGGTGAAGAAAAAGAAGCCAAATCTAAAATACTTTCATGTATTTGGATGTAAGTGTTTTGTTCTTAAGCTCATCCTGAACAGTTGTCAAAATTTGATCTAAAAGCTGATGAAGGAATTTTTGTTGGATATCCACTTTCCACAAATGCCTTCAGAGTCTACAATTTAAGAACAAGGGTTGTCATGGAATCTATCAATGTATCTTTTGATGATAAAACGATTACTGGACTTGAAGATTTGAATGATCATGATCATATGAGATTTGAAAATGAAGATTTAAATTCTGATTCTGCAAATTCTGATGGCTTAAATCCTAATCCTGTAAGTTCTGACGGGTTAAATTCTGATGTCATTGAAACTGTGGTAACTACTCCAAGGGAAACTGCACCTGTTCAGGGGGAGCAAGCTGAAGTTCCTACCACAACTCAAGACTCTCAAGAAGCATCAGAACCTGTCACTGGCTCTTTAAGTTCTGATTTATCAAGTTCTGATGAGCCAAATTCTGATAATTCTGGAAACTCTGATTCTTCAAATCCTGAAGGATCCAACTCAAATTCTGAAGTCTCAGAGAGAATATCTACTGGGGAACATCAGAAAATGCTGATGGAGACAGCATGGATCATGGGGGAGGATCCAGTTCTAGAAATCAACTTCCATCTGCAAGGAAGTGGACCAAATCACATACACCTGACTTAATAATTGGAGTTCCTGAAGCAGGTGTCAGAACTAGAACTGCAACATCAAATGAATGTCTTTATCATTCCTTTATATCTCAGACTGAACTAAAGAAAGTGGAAGAAGCTCTTCAAGATGGTGATTTTTATCTGATGTGATTATGTATACTCTCATAGTGTTTTAAATGTTCTATGACTATTCAATCCAATAAGGATTATTGTGCTAGATGCTGACCTAGTAGACTTTAACATACTGGAAATCCTATATTTGAATTAGTTGTTTATGTGGAAATTTATTATCACAAGCAAATTCTGATTTTGAGCTTAGTGAAATTTACTTTGTGTATCTTATTACTAAGTCACAAACTAAATTCTTGCTTCTTACCTGTCAAATTCTGATGTCAGTAAATCTTAAGGATGAACCACATGCATGATAAGCCTCACTTATATGAAGAAAAGAAAAGAAAAGAAATTTGAAGTCAGGTACTCCTTTGAGATCTAGAGTAAATAAATGGAAGGGAAGACCCAAGTGCATTGCTGGTATTAAGTTATATGCATTAGAAAAGCAAAAAAAAATTCTTGGTGACTTTTCACATTCTCTGATTACTGGAGAAATACTTTGATAATAGCATAAATTCTGATAGCAGTTGTGACTCACCTACACTGAGAAGCCACTATAAAAAGAATGTTAAAAGATGCATAAAATGAGCACAAATAGTTGAGGTGGATTCTTGCATAAATTTATTCTATAGTAAACTTCATTATTAATAACAGATTTCAAGCACTTTTCATAGTTATGCCTTATTTCTAAGATATACTGAAGTTTATTAGACTTTAATCTTTATCTGATATTTAGCTAAATGCATGCACTCTCACTCCATATGAATAATGAAAATTACTGTGGTGATTAAGTTGTTTTTGATAAACAGTTATGTGTCATTTGCATAAATTCTGAGGACAAGTTCTGATGAAAGTTCTGAAGATTAAACTCTGAAGAAACAAGTCAGTTTTTGTATAAGAATCACAGAAACAAACATTCACTTTCTGAGAACAGAAGCCATGTTCTGATGACCGTTAAAATATGATAATAGTCAAGTTCTGATATTAAATCCTGATGGAAACTCTAATGCTTACGTGACATTATTTATTTACTTGAATTATTTGTGGTAAATACTGTAACGGTCATATTTTATCAGAATATATTTAAGTGTGATAAAAACAGTCATAATCATTTATTTAGTGGGAAACGTGTTTGTCTTGAAAAACTGCATGTGTACAATTATTACTGCTTATTTCTCGTGCCCACTAACTACTGCTTTAACTATTTACTGATTGTTCACATGTTGTCAGGTGTAAATTATCTACCATGTTTCACAAATATAGTTGTTGTCACGTGGGCTGTATAAATAAGAAAGTTAAAAGATTTTCTAATCTTTTACCTACTTCTCTCATTCTCTCATCTCTCTTATTTTCTCTCACCTACTAATATTCTTTGAAGCTCTATTTTCTCACAGGCATTTTATCAAACACTTTGACTACAACAGATGATGGCTAATATGGGTTATGAAAAATCATTGTCCAAGCTGGGACAATTGAAGAGGCCATATATAAGGAAGGAATGGAGTTTCTTCTTTGACTGCATCACCAAAACTTTTGCAAACAAATATTCAAACTTTGATGCAATTCCAATCCTTATTCAGAAAATTGGGTATGCTCGAATTACTCAATCTCATTTTGATTATGCTAATGATGTACTAGGTTTCATAGGTGATAAGATGATTGAAGATAGAAATACTGTATATTTTGCTAGATTCTGTCAACTTATTTACAGTTGTTGTAGCTCTGATAAGCCCCAACTAGCAAGTGAGTTGATTCAGCCATTTAAACTTGCTAAAAGAGCTTTTACTGACTTATTATCTAATGATATAAGAAAACTGTTCTGAGACCCCTGCAAATTCCACAATCAGTCACACAGGTCTTAGTAAACTCTGACCCAAACACCTATACTTCTATATATCCTGATGTCCAACCATCCCAACCTCCATCAGCACCTACACAACCTACCACTTCTCTACTTCAACCAACTCAACCTACCATCAAAACTTACTTCCAACTAGCTCAATCCAAACAACAACAACCATCTCCTACAACATCAAGATCCAAACCTTCTAGAACAAAATATGTCCCTAAATCTCCATAAAGGAGAAGAAGGATGATTTTAAGGGATAAATCAGATAAAGAAGAAGCACAGGTTCATGCATAAGAACCTAACAAAAGAAGCTGAAGGGTCAACCCATCAGATAAATACTAAAGCTGAGGGTTCTGGTAATTTGAAGAGGAAAAGAACTGTAAGTTCTGATGCAGATCAAGCAACTCCTTCACTATCAAAGAGATTAAAGAAAATGAGGGCATGAAGGCACATGGCTAAGCCTCCATCAGAGGATACTACTAAAGCTGAGGAAGGGGATCAGGAATCTCTGATCTCAAAGCCAATTGTGATTGAATATTTGCCATCTCCAAATCAGGCTGAAGACATTGTTAAAAAAATAGTGATCACACCTCCTGTCTCTCCTCTTCATGACAAAGTTACAGTTGAAGATTCAGGATTAAGTCCTGAAATTGACATTCATAGGCTGCACATTCCAACTGTTCTTTATCTGGAAGCTCCATTAGCAACTCACCCATCTACATAATCTCCTATTTTACAGGCTGAGATACCAACAACTCCAATTCTGGAGATAAATTCTGATGATCAGAATTTAGATGAAGTTGTACCAGAATCTCCTATAGCCTCACACACTCTTGTATTATCAGAGGATAATGAGTCTTCTTCAAGTTCTGGAGACAGTGTTTCAGTATATACTCCAGCTCCTATTCTTGGAAAGGAAGCACTGATTGAGAAATTTGTTGAAAAGAATGCCATTTTCCTTGGGAAGAAACTCACAGAGGTGTTGAGTGGACCACGAAGTGGAATGAGTCTGATTTCATTCCAAGCTCTAAAGTTCTGACAGAGCACATTGCTAAGGCTGATGAGATGATGACAAGTTCTGATTTCAAGACTCAACTCAAATTCACAGCTCTAAGTGTCAAGACTCTTCAAGGTTAACACTCTACAACTCATGAAAAGGTTGACAAACTTCTGGAAAAGCTGAAAAGCTGGATATGGAGATCAAGCTTGATAAAAAGAGGTTTATCAGACCTATTTCTGAAAAAGTTGAAGCAATTGAGAAGATCCAGGAGAAGCAACAGGCCCAAATTACTGAGGTCCTGCAGAATCAAGCTTCTCAAAAGGCTCAACTAGATGAAATTCAATCTTCAGTAGAACTTCTTCTCTCTCTCCTACTACCTGATGATGCCAAAAAGGGGGATAAGGTAGTTAAGTCCAAATGCTCACCTACTCAAATACAGAAGAGGAAGGATGACAAAGGTGATGACCATGGAAACTCTTATAAGAGTAGAGGTCAAGGGAAAAGTAGCAAGGTTTCTTCTAGGAAACTAATCTCTAATGCACGTAAATCTTCTACTCAAAAGAAGACAAGTTTTGAAGCTGCTCAAACTCAAAATCTGATAGCAAGTGCTGATAATCAAAATCTGATATCAAGTTCTGATGTTTTGATTCAAGGAGGAAGTAAAGACTCTCAGAAGTTTTTGCAAACTCTGAAGCTCAAGGGAAAGGAGACTATTGTCTACTACAAGGATCCCAAGATTCAGACACTTGATGAAGAGATTGCTAGAAGATTATTTCTGAAACATAATCCTGGAATGGATTTCAAAAATCTCAAGGAGGAAGAAGCTAGATTTAAAGCTGAGAAGACAAATCTAAAGTCTAAAACTTATGTTGCAAAGAAACCTCCAAGGCTTAAGGAAAAAGGCATTGTGATCAAGGAGAAATTAAATACTGAGGCATCGAAGCCCAAGACTAGATCACAAACTGAGATTGATCCCAAAGATAAAGGGATTGGAAAAGTTGATGAACCAATAAAGCCACAGAAGATGAAAATTCCTCAAATCCTGATGAAATCAGTGTGCAAAATGGTTCTAGTTCATGATGATACTCTTGCTGAAGATGAATCTGTTCAAACTCTGAAAAGAAGAAATATTACTGAAGAATCCAAGACAACCTCTAATAAAGCTCAAGTTGTTCAAAGTGAAAAATAGCAATCTACAGAAGAAACAACAAGTTTTGATAAAGTCATCAAGAAATCAACCTCTGACAGTGCTCAAGTTGATTTAGACAAGATGAAAGTTGCTGATAAAAAGAAACTCCTATGGAAGAATGTCAAACCATCAGATCCAAAGAAAAGCCAATTGTTATCTGATTTCATGACTGTTGGATTGAAAGCCAGAGAAGCAAGAGACAGAGCTGGACTAGGTTCTGATGAAGCTAAGATCAAGACAGGAGTTGAAGTGCTTACAAGAGATCCATTTTTGTTAACTGACAGACCTCTTAAAGATGTTACACAGAAACACCTTGATAAGGTTATCTCTGTTCAAGTGGTACTGGATGCTCATGACAAGCATAATGTCAAAGAAAATCTGATTTTATTTCTTGAAGATGGAAGGACATATCAAATGTCAGAATCAGATGTGCTGAACAAATCCCTGAAAGAACTTTAATTCTTTCATTATCTTTTAAAGATAAAGTCTGATATTACCAGGAGATGGTCAAATTTCATTTTGAAGACCATAAGAGATAAAGCAAGAATTTTTGGTTCAAGGGTTACATAATTCATTCCTAACATAGTTGAAGATGATGGAAGTAAAATTCCAATGAAGAAGGATTCTGCTAAACTTGAAGTTATTCTGAAAGAGAAATGTTTGTGCTACAATGAAGATTCTTCTCATCCAAGGGTAATAAGACTGGGTGATGGTTTAGAAAGAAACCATATCTCTGCACTTAGGACTGGAATCTACCAGATTGGGAGTCAGGGTGAAGAATTGAAGCAAGTCAAAGCTACACTATCTCAAGTCCTGAGGAATAAAGAAGAAAAGCTGATATCAAACTTTGTCAAGAATCACTTTGGATTAAGATTGACTTAGTGTGTTAGGTCACACAACACTGTAGAAGGGGGTTGAATACAGTGTAGAATACAATCAAATCGATTTAAAGCACAAGTAACAGAAAAGAGATGTATTCGATACAATAAACTCTGTTACAATGGAACTGTTCTCTCTCAGTGATGAACAAATATCACGAGAGCTGCTAGGTTACAATATATGATCTTCTCGATGATCGTAACTCTTATAGAGTAAACCTATGTATGTGTTTATATAGACACACAGTTACAAGATAACTTCTAGTTGATATGGAATATAATTCTGTCTTCTTAAATATATCAACCAGATATCTTATATAATTCTTCTAGTCGTCTAACTCTTTCCATGCATATCTTCTTCTTGTATTAGTCTCGATCTTCTTTCTTGTGAATCAGCTCTCTTCCTTAACTGTTAGTCCTCCAGTACTTAAGTTCTGATATCCATCTTCTGATATTATCATCTGATAATCTAAGTCCTGATATCCTTAAGTCCTGACTTCCAGTAAGTCCTGATTCCAGTGAGTACTGATATTTCCTGTTAGTTAAGATCTGAAAACTAAACCTGAAATATATTAGACATGACATCTCAAATATATCCAACACAGTGAGATTCGTAAAAGCTACAAGGAATGTAAGTTGTAGTTAGTTGTCTTATTAAACTCTCATTGCATTTATACTTAAAATATTTTTGACATCATCAAATCTATTAACTTGTATATTTTGCATAATTTACAAGTTGGGGGAGATTGTTAGATATATTTGAGATGTCATGTCTAATATGATTTGTGTTTAGTTTTCAGAACTTAACAACAAGACATATTAGGACTTACTGGAAATCAGAACTTACTGAAGTCAGAACTTAATATCAGAACTCAAGGTGTCAGAAGATACATATCAGTACTTAAGTGCGGGAAGACTTTCAGATAAGGAATGCGGCTGATTTACAGGAGAAGATTTGGACTAAAATAAAAGAAGATATGCATGAAGAGTTAGAGGACTAGAAGACTTGTAGAAGATATCTGATTGATATATTTTAGGAGACAGAATTATATTTTATATCAACTAGAATATATCTTGTAACTGTGTACTATATAAACACAGCTTAGGGTTTACACTATGATAGGGATAAATAAATCCTGATTGTGTAATTAAATATTACTGTAATTATACATGATTTGGGCTGCTAGGCCCAATAAGAAGATGTATGATATTCAGACCAAAAAGGTTAACACATTGATGAGGCCTGATGGACCAGATCAGGCCTGATGGAACAAAGAAGGACCAAAAACCCTGAATATTAATTAATTTCATAATTAATTAATAAGGGAAAAATCAGCTATTGAAAAGAGTCCCAATGAGGACATAAATCCTTGCAGACTAGCCTCTAAGGGACCTAAAAGGATAAGGAATCAGTTTCCTACTATTTAGGACTCCAAAGTCCATTCTAATTCTGAGACTTGGCTACCAAGTCTCCTATACCAAGTCCAATTCAAGGACCACCAACATCTATATAAGGGGCTTCACCCCACAAATCAGAACTACGTTTTTTGGCTTGATTCTCTAATTCACAGAGATACGTAGGCATCTCGTAAAGGTAGAGTTAAGCTACGAAATACGAGAGCAGCCATTAAAGGCCTTGAGCTCCCAAACCTTTGTAATAAATATAGCAAATAATAACCTTAGTTTTTTATCCATAACATTTGGCGCCGTCTGTGGGAAAGCACAACAACAACCATGGCGAAAACATGGAGAACAGTTAGAGCCCTTGAAGGAGGAACACCAACGGGGACAACCCAAGTGATTTCTTCAACTGTGGAGGTACCTCCTCATTCAACTTATGCAACCATGCAAGGAGAAGCCCAGATAGGGGCAACTGAACCTCAGCCACAAGGGACGATTCCCTCGGCTACTCAAGGTATGAATCTCCAAGTTCAACAACTACATGCACCTGTGAATTCTCGACCCATCGGGTATGAATATTCAACTGTTGTGACTACTAACCCCCCTTATGGGATGCCCCTTTACCCCGAAGTTGGAGGAAGTGGACATGCTGGACAGAGTGAAGCACGGGGGTGATCTCCCCCTACATACGAGGTTTGGCTCCTATCCCTAAGGATCAGGAATTTTCTGGTCCTTATACTGAGAGAGACTACGAATCTTCGGATGATGAAGTAGCCCCAAGAAGGAGACGTGCTGGAAAAGAGCCGATGGCTGATGGTAGCCAACGCCCTCAAAGCACCCAAGGGATGAATCCCCAAGAAGTGCAGGAAAGGATCAGGGCTCACGAGGCTGGGATTCAAAGGCTGAGGCACGACTTGGAGGCGCACCAGACCAGCAGACCCCCAGTACCTCCTAGGGGGAGAAATCCTCCTCCTATCATAGACCTGGATGGTCCAGTGCAGAGGAGGGCTGTTGTCCCAAGGGCTGATCCAAGCAATCTTCTTCCCCTTGGAGATCCTAATGATCCTACTCCACCCTTCACTGAGGAAATAATGAATGCCCATATCTCAAGGAAGTTCAAGATGCCAACTATCAAAGCTTATGATGGCACGGGAGATCCCGCTAATCATGTTAGGAGATTCTCTAATGCACTGCTGTTGCAGCCCGTGAATAATGCTATTAAGTGTCGGGCCTTCCCTCAAACCCTGTCGGGTATGGCTCAAAGGTGGTATAGTCGTTTGCCCCCAAACTTTATTGGGTAGTTCAGAGAATTAAGTCAGGCTTTTATTAAGCAATTCATCAGCGGGAGAGTACATGAGAAAAGTTCAGCATCTCTTATGAGCATTGTGCAGGGAACAAAGGAATCCTTGAGAGACTACCTGAATCGTTTCACAAAGGAGGCTTTAAAAGTCCCAGACCTTGATAATAAGGTAGCCATGATAGCACTGCAACAAGGAACCAGGCATGAGTTTTTCAAGATTTCCTTGGCCAAACGCCCCCCTGAAAGCATGTTGCAGCTCCAAGATAGGGCAGGGAAGTACATCAAGGTGGAAGAGAGCATGAGGAAGACCGTAGTGAGTAATGAGCCCACTGGAGGCAAGAAGCGGAAAACTGATTTGGAGTATATCGCTAAGGACAAGTATCCTAGAACCGAGCAAAACACTGATTCAAACCCCAAGAAGGGAGCACCTGGGCAAAAGTTCACTGAATACGCTAAGTTGAATGCTCTTAGAAGCCAGATCTTGATAGAAATCGAGAAAGATAGAGATATTCGTTGGCCTAAGCCCTTGAAGGCTGATCCTACAAAGCTAGATAAAAGCAAGTATTACAGATTTCAAAAAGATGTTGGTCATGACACCAATGAGTGTAGAAAGCTGAAAGATGAAATTGAGTTCCTCATTCAAAAAGGAAGATTGAACAAATATACTAGAGAAGGAGGGGGTAGAAGCAGCAACGTGAGAAGAAACTTTGATGACCGAAGGAGAGATCAAGAAGATCAGGGGAGAAATCCCCAACCTAGGGGATCGGTGATAAGTACAATCTTCAGAGGACCGCGCCCCCGAGGACCTGTGATCAACACAATTTTTGGAAGACCAACTGCTGCTGGGTTATCCAAGAACTCCAGGAAAGCATATGCTCGAAAAGTTATGCATACTGTTGGGGAAGCCCCGAAGAGGGCCAGGACAGGAGTACTAATGTGTTTTGATGATGCCGATCTAGAGGGTGTGAAATTTCCCCATGACGACCCGTTGGTCATAACCCCGATTATAGGGAATAGCCTAGTGAGAAGGGTCCTTGTGGATAATGGTGCTTCAGTGGATATCTTGCTCCATGACACTTTTTTGAGGATGGGATATAATGACTCCCAATTGACCCCAACTGACATGCCAATATATGGGTTTGCGGGAGTGGAGTGCCCCGTAGAAGGGATAATCAAGTTGCTAACAACCATAGGACAGGAACCAAGGCAAGCAACTCAGATGTTGGACTTCGTGGTGGTGAAGGCTAGTTCGACTTACAACGCTATCATGGGAAGAACAGGGATACACGCCTTCAAGGCAGTCCCTTCCTCCTACCATTCAATTATGAAGTTTCCTACCCGGGAAGGGATCGGAGAAGAGAGAGGAGACCAAAAAATGGCTAGAAGCTGTTATATGGCCTCTTTGAGGGCAGATGGAGTTGGGGGCAGGTTTTTCCTATTGAAGATCTAGATATCCGAGAGAATGATGAGAAAAGAGGAAAGCCAGCAGAAGACTTGGTTTCAATTCCTTTAGCCCCCGAAGATCCTGGGAAGGTGACTTTTATTGGAGCAACGCTCGAGGAGCCCCTTAGAGGGAAGTTGGTGAAATTTTTGCAAGAAAATAGTGACATTTTTGCATGGTCAGCAGCTGATGTGCCAGGCATAGACCTGGAACTGATTACTCGCAAGCTGAATGTCGACCCAAATCGGAAGATAGTGAAACAAAAGAAAATAAGTTTTGCTCCAGAAAGGCAAGAAGCTATAAAACAGGAAGTGGAGAAGCTCTTAGAGGCTGGTTTCATTGAGGAGATTCAATTTCCAGAATGGTTAGCAAACCTTGTAATGCTGAAGAAGGCCAATGGAAAATGGAGGATGTGTGTAGACTTCACTGATCTAAATGATGCCTGTCCTAAGGACTGTTTCCCGTTACCAATGATCGATACTTTGATTGACACCACTGCTGGGCACGAAATGCTGAGCTTCATGGATGGATTTAGCGGATACAATCAGATTAAGATGCACAAGGATGACATTCCAAAGGTATCATTCATCACTGACTTTGGTGTTTATTGTTATCTTGTTATGGCATTTTGTCTTAAGAATGCAGGAGCCACCTATCAAAGGTTGGTAAATAAAATTTTTAAGGATCTTATTGGAAGGACTATGGAAGTATATGTTGATGACATGTTAGTCAAGAGTCTAGTAAAGACTAATCATATAACCCATTTGAGGGAAGCTTTTGAGGTCCTGAGGTACCACAAGGTGATGTTAAATCCTACACAGTGTGCTTTCGGAGTAGGATCTGGAAATTTTTTGGGATTGATAGTCTCTAAGAGAGGGATCGAGGCAAACCCTGATAAAATAAAGGCAATCCTGGACATGCAACCACCAAAAATAGTCAAGGATGTTTAGAAGCTCACAGGAAGGGTTGCTGCGCTGGGACGATTCATCTCCAAGTGAGGAGACAAGTGTTTATCATTCTTCAAGTCACTAAAAAACATTAAAGACTTTGTATGGAGTGAGGAAAACCAGAAGGCTTTTGAGGAGTTAAAGAAATATATGGCCCAGGCCCCGTTGTTGGCCAAACCAGCTTTGAATGAAGTTTTATACTTGTACTTGGCCGGTTCAGAGAGTGCCTTGAGCGCTGTGTTGGTTAAGGAGGAACTGAAAATCCAGAAACCCGTATACTATGTCAGCAAAATTATGCATGGTGCTGAGTTGAATTATTCAACTATTGAGAAATTTGCTCTAGCCTTGGTAATGGCTTCAAGAAAGTTACGTCCTTACTTTCAGGCTCATCAAATTGAGGTACTAACAAATCAGCCCCTGAGAAATATTATTCATAGTCCCAAAGCTAGTGGGAGGTTGATCAAATGGGAAATAGAGCTGGGAGAGTTCGACATCAAGTATAAGCCACATACGGAAATAAAAACCCAGGCATTAGCTGACTTCGTGGTGGAAAGTACCATACCCAACCAAGAAGTCGGGGGGCAGGAAGATACCATACCTCAAGACAAGGAAGTTGATAAGGGGGACAAAGAGAAGGATGATAAGGAGAAAGAATATTGGGTTATCTATTTTGATGGAGCATCAAAAACAAATTCAAGTGGATCAGGATTGGTTTTACAAAGCCCTGATGGGTTCTTGATTGAGTATGCCATGAAGCTAGACTTCCCGACCACAAACAATGAGGCAGAATATGAAGCTCTGATAGCTAGCCTCGGCCTAGCAGGAACACTTAGAGTCAAGAACTTAAAAGTCCGTGGAGATTCGAAGCTGATCGTATCCCAGGTAAAGGGAGAGTTTGAGGCAAGGGATGATACGATGGCTAAGTATGTCCGCCTGGTAAGGGCTGTGATGACCCAGTTGGATGAATGCCATGTTGAGCACATTCCAAGGGAGGAAAATGCTAAGGCGGATGCATTATCAAAGTTTGCTTCATCTGAGATAGAAGAAAGTTCAGGAAGTATATACTTCCGTGTTTTGAAGACACGGAGCATCGATGTTAAGCTTGTAGCTCCTATAGGCCTGGGGACGTCATGGATAGATCCCATTAAGACCGACATTCAAACTGGCTGGTTACCAAACGATCCTACTGAAGCACTGGAAGTTAGCTGTTCGAGCACTAAGGTACTCTTTGATAGATGGAATTCTGTATAAAAGATCTTTCGTGGTTCCTTACTTAAGGTGTCTCAGGCCCGATGAGGCACGCTTGGCTCTTGAAGAAGTACATAAAGATATTCGTGGGCAACACCTGGGGGGCAGGGCCTTAGCTCATAAGATAACCCGTTTAGGCTTCTACTGGCCAGAAATGATGGCCGATGCCAAAGAATATGTTAAGAAGTGTGACCGCTGTCAGAAGCATGCACAAGTCGTTAGACAACCCCCCGAGATGCTGGCCTCCATTAACTCGCCCATCCCCTTTGCTATGTGGGGAATGGAATACTGGGGCCTTTCCCCATGGCCACGGCACAAAGGAAGTTCCTGATTGTAGCCATTGACTATTTTACTAAGTGGATTGAAGCCAAGCCTTTGGCCAAAATCACAACTAAACAAGTTGCACAATTCCTGTGGGAAAATGTTATGTGCCGGTATGGAATTCTCCGCATCCTAGTCACTGACAATGGAACACAATTCAACAATGAAGAATTCAAGAAGTATTGTGAGCATAATGAAATTGAGTTACGATTCACCTCTGTGGCTCACCCGCAAGCCAATGGACAAGCGGAAGTGGCGAATCGAATAATCCTGGATGGACTAAAGAAAAAGATCGAGAAGTCAAGAAATAAATGGGTGGATGAAATACTCCCAATAATATGGGCCTATAGGACTACATGTAGAGTCACGACTTGGAGCAACTCCCTTCATGTTAGCATATGGTGCAGAAGCAGTTGTTCCTGTAGAGATATCACATTCCTCCCCCAGGATTCAAGCTTTCAATGCTGAGGAAAATGAAGAAGAGCAAAGGTTAGCCCTGGATCTAATTGATGAAGTACGAGATGAGGCACATGCGAAGTTGTGGAATATCAGAAAAAAGCTTCGTTCTACTACAACCTAAGGGTTAAAGAAAGGTTCTTCAAACAAGGTGACCTAGTATTGAGGAAAGTGGAAGCTTCTGGCGTAGGGCAGAAAGGTAAGCTTGCCCCAAATTGGGAAGGGCCATACAAAGTCAAGAGTGTTCAGGGTAGAGGAACCTACAAGCTGGAGACTATGGATGGTTTTGAAGTCCCGAGAACTTGGCATGCCCAAAACCTGAAGGTTTACTATGTTTAGAATAGTTAAAGTACGATTTTCACTTGTCAGAACGACAAGTAGGTTTAAAAGCACCTTGAAGCTTTGCTTGCTTAGGATTTTTTCTACATAGAAGATATGTTTAGATTTTATCAGGGTTGAACCCATTTCATGTAAGGTATCAAGAATACCAAGTTATAATATAAAGTGTTCGACTTAATCTTAGTTGATTAGATTGATGCATTGTGAAGGATAAAACCAAGTTATAAACTTGAGTTTGAAAAATTGAAAGAAAAAATACGACTGATACTTGGGCAAAATACGACTGAAAATAATAAGAGTCAATTACAAAGTTCAATATTGTCTAAGAAAAAAGAAATACATAAAAACTTAGGCATTGGAAGGCTGGGATTCTATGGAACCACTATCCGAAGTCTCCTCGGATGTCTCTTCCGTCGGTCCCTCGAAAGTCCCTTCGGAAGTCTCCGCAGAGGTTCCCTCTGAACTATCTTCGGGCGCTTTGCATACTGCAGGAGATGCTGGTTTAGGAGACGCTGGCTTCGGAGGCTCTTCTACCCTGGACTTCTTTATAACGGGCTCAGGATCCTCCTCCGAAGAAGATTCCTCCTCTTCAGTGCTGGATTCGAGCTCCTTCCTCTTTTGGCCTTGGCCTTGACTCCCCGATGGGCGATCCTTGATTAAATCGGCGAGCTTATCTGCAACGCCTCCAAGTGCTGGAACTCGCACAGGACAAGGGAAGGATGACTGTTCAAGGACTTCTAGAAACTCGTCCTGAATAGCCTCCACAGCGGCGTCCCAGCGTTCCTTGTAGCTGACTAGATGAAGGAGGGCATCATGCTCCACCATTAAATCCTTGAACTCCTGAGTATCCATCCAGCCGTCAAAGGCCTTGTCCTTTTGAGCCTTGAGGATAACATTCTCAGCCCGGGCCGTTTCCAAGTCAGAAGTTGATGAGGCGAGTTGGGCTTCAAGGGCCTCTATTCTTTTGTTGGCCTCTTCCAGCTTTTTGTTCGCATCCTTGAGGCCAACTTTCCAAGCCTTGGCTTGGTGAATCGCCCCTTGAAAATGGGCGTTTGCCTACAAGATACACAACAAAAGTAGGAAATGGGAAAAATTAAAAAGGGTAAAAAAACTATGAATGACAAAGGAAAAAGACGTACCATCGCCAAAGCCTGAGCTCCGAAAAGCTCGTTAGCCTCCAAGTCATGTTGAAGGATAAATTCTTGATAATCAACCGGGGAAATGGAATGCATAGACCATTCCTTGGCAAGCGCCGTATTTCCAACAATCGAATCCTTGCCCCGGATTCCCCAAGCAGGCTGGAAGAAAGACCCTGGTTTTTGTTTGGTACGTAAAACTTGGCTGGGGCCTTCCTCGCCTGGTTTCCTTTTCCTGGAGTAGGAACTCCAGGAAACGATCCCCAAGGCGCGGGTCTTTGAAGACCTTTCCAGCACTGCTTCATCCTGGTCATTTCCAAGTCATTAAGCTTTGTAGCCCTCCTCAATTTTCTCAGCCACTGCAACAAATAAGATAAGTGAGTTGAGAAATTAGCAAAGTAGAAAATGGAAGAAACGAAGACAACTAGAGAAGAAAGGAAACATACTCTTTTTAGGAACGGGAGAAAGGACCGCGTTCTACAAGAACGGTCTCCCTGATAAGATCCCAAGAATGGGAAGTCCCATTATCTTGAGTAAGGCGGTTGAAAGCTCTGGTCTCCTCCTCAGACAAAACTATATCATTAGGGCTCCCATCTACGGCTAGCCCAAAAGACGAGCGAAATAGGGTGCCCCTAATCGCCACCCTCCCAAACGACGAACAGAAAATCTTTCTTCCACCCCAAATTGTTGTTAGGGATGGACTTCCCGTTCACTATGTGGGGAACAGTTGGGCGCTAGGTTTAAAGAAACCCATCCCGGATTCTTGTCAGGACTGTTCTTGAACTGGAAAATCTTTCTGAAAACAGCAACAGAGGTAGGGACATTGTGCTTGGTGCATTGCAACAGATAGCACAGAATCAACCTCCAAGAGTTAGGAGGGAGTTGGCAAGGGCTGATGCCCACATCAGCTAGAAAAATAGGGATAAATGAGTGAAAAGGAGTCTGATACCTGCCCTTAGAGTATCCCTGTAGATGCATAGTGCATCCTTCCTCCACTGACAGGCCCTGTCGGACCGGACCTGCAAGAACTAGCTTGAAAGGATCCTTGATTTTGAAACAACCACTCAACTTGTCCGGCTCTTTTGGATCCCGCAAGGCACTGATATGGTCGTGCGCGTCTAGATGCGCATCTGACGGGTACTCGTCCCCTCGGGTGTTGATCATATCAATCAAGGAAGTGTACCTTGATCGAATGGGAATTCATTGGACTTTCTAGTTACATTCATCTTGGCCAAACGAGTCATTTTCTTATCAGCCATCTGAAAAAAGGGCACATAAGGAGACAATTTTAAATGCAAACTATGCAAAAACAAGCACAAGAACAAAAGGGGAAAAGTGTTACCTGAAGTAATGCTCCTAAAAAAGGCTTTGGGGCTCAAAATACTCCGACCTACCGTTATTTCTCTGAGATTCTTAACAGAAGAAAAAAGAAGGAGAATTTGGAAATGAGAAAGTGATGAGCAATAGACTCTACTCACTCCTTTATATAGGAGAAAAAGTGAAGTTGAAGGGACAAAAAGCCCAGTAAAGATAAAGGCCCAAATAAGAAAGCCCAGAAATGGAACGTTCCAGAATACTCCAAGGAATTCCAAAGAAAATAAATAAAAATTCCCAAGAATTATAGGTAATTCTAAAGAAGGTGTTTTAATATATTAAAGCCCAGATTAATATGAAATAGGCCCAATAGGAGGCCCAAATCCAATTAAGATTTGGAAAATAGAAGGCCCAAATCCAATTAAGATTTGGAAAAATAGAAGGCCCAAATCCAATTAAGATTTGGAAAAATAGAAGGCCCAAATCCAATTAGGATTTAGAAAAATACAGGCCCAAATCAAAGCCCTAAAAAAAGAAAAGGCCCAAACAAGGCCCAATCCAAATTAAATGAGAAGGAGGCCCAATAAGACCAGGATTGAGGTCGAATTCCAGGTCGTGAATTTTGTTCGAATTCTTTCGAACAGACACCCGAAAATTACGGTTGTAATAGACCAGGATTGAGGTCGAATTCCAGGTCGTGAATTCTGTTCAAATTCTTTCGAATAGACACCCGAAAATTACGGGTATAATAGAACAGAATTGAGGTCGAAAGCCATACCAGGATTGAGGTCGAATTCCTGAGTCAAGCACAATATTTTTCAAGAATAAGTGCAGAAACCTAAACTAAAATCCAGGTCGAAGAATCGACTAGGATCCTGGTCGAAACCCAGGTCGTGAATCCTAGTGGAAACCTAACTGATTAGGAAGCAAAGAAAGACACAACTTTTCGACCAAAATCCAGGTCGAAGGTTTGACTAGGATCCTGATCGAAATCCAGGTCATAGATCCTAGTCGAAATCCTTCGACCAGGATTGGAAAGCTGGCCCAAAATTCGACTAGGATCCAGGTCGAAATTTCGACTAGGATCCTGGTCGAAAAAGAGCTGAAAATATGAGAATATTTGTGAAAAATTGCAGAAAATTTGGAAAAATCTCGGAAAAAAGGGAAAAATCCTAAAAATAGGGAGAAGACAAGAAAATAGAAAGGGAAGTTTTTAAACGATCCTGAAGCCGCGTACAAGGCAAATCGTTGTAAACGTGTAGGTCGCTCCATACTTTATGCAAAACGATACCCTGAAAGGGAATGAACGAACTTAACTTTTGCGAAATCTTATACGGTTTCCCAAAAGTTGGGGGGCAAATGATAGGGATAAATAAATCCTGATTGTGTAATTAAATATTAAAGTAATTATACATGATTTGGGCTGTTAGGCCCAATAAGAAGATGTATGACATTCAGACCAAAAAGGTTAACACATTGATGGACCAGATCAGGCCTGATGGAATAAAGAAGGCCCAAAAATCCTGAATATTAATTAATTTCATAATTAAATAATAAGGGAAAAATCAGCTATTGAAAAGTGTCCAATGAGGACATAAATCCTTGCAGATTAGCCTCTAAGGGACCTAGAAGGATAAGGAATCAGTTTCCTACTATTTAGGACTCCAAAGTCCATTCTAATTCTGAGACTTGGCTACCAAGTCTCCTATACAAAGTCCAATTTAAGGACCACCAACATCTATATAAGGGGCTTCACCCCACAAATCAGAACTACGTTTTTTGGCTTGATTCTCTAATTCACAGAGATACGTAGGCATCTCGTAAAGGCAGAGTTAAGCTACGAAAGACGAGAGCAGCCATTAAAGCCTTGAGCTCCCGAACCTTAGTAATAAATACAGCAAATAATAACCTAAGTTTTTTATCCATAACACACTATATGTGTTATCATTATCAAGAATATTTGTAACCTAGCAGCTCTTAGTGATATTGTTCATCACTGAGAGAGAACAACAGTTCATATTGTAACAAAGTTTATTTGAATATATTTGATCTTTGTTACATACTTGTGTTGAAATCGATTTGATTGTATAAACACTATATTCAACCCCCTTCTATAGTGTTGTGTAACCTAACAGAGGGAATTTCTTGTCAGACTTTGACGGATAAAAAAGTGTTTTAATGCATATAGATAACTCAAAATGATAATTGTAAATAATATGACGACGACTAAATTTTAGGGAAGAAATAAAATATCAACCAGCTAGCATAATCTCATAAAGCAATTTTAGAATTCATACCAGACAAAATAGGTGAAACACAATAAAATAGGCAACAGAAGAAGTATAACATATTTTATGAGAAAGAACATTTCCTCTTATACTAGCAGATCCGCATATAAAATACTTATAATCACCATCAAAATTAACAAGCTTTTGTGACCTTTTAATTAAAAATTTCTAATTTAAGACAACTTTTGCAATTTTACGGTAGGGATCACATAAAAACAACTTCATAGATGGATCTTGCTAATTTAATTTGAACTTAAAACTACAAAACTAAAATTACCTGAACCTTAAACAATGATATATTAAACAATGAAAAAGATTTAAGCTATATTTCAGTTGCATGTTTCAGTTGCATCCACTATTAATACTATATTATTAATGATACGTGATCCCTGTTGTATTTTTTTAAATTTGTCAAATTAATTGTTCTATATTGAGTTATCCAAACCAGTATTGTTGAGTATACGTACAGCTTCAATCTTGCTCAACAATCTCCCCCTATTTGACTGTTACACTTGACGGTCAAATAATAATGGTGAAGCAATAGTTTGGAGGATAGCTCAACTAACCTTATCCAAAAATCTTCAATCAGCTTTCAACTTTCAATCTTGGACTTAGAAATAATACTATCTTATATCTACCACATCTTCTATAAGCATTTAACTTCAGTAGAGAACAGATTATTCTCTCCCTTATGTAAAGTTATAGATAGATACGTCTTCCAAACATTGTCTTCATTAACCTTCAGATCTTCCCATAAAGCACATAGAAAACATTTTGGAATCTAGAACCAAGACCCAATAATCTCTTCCACTAAAATGAAGAATCCCTTCCTTAGTACAATAAAGTTAGAAATCCCACTTCTTAGTTACAAAAAGACTATCAGTTTATAATCTCTTTATAATCTCTCCCCCTTAGTTGAGTAATCCATCAAAATATATTCAGAGTAAAACCTTAGGATCAACCATCCAAGTGTAGAGATTATTTGGTAACCATTCCTCATAGTGCAAGTGTGTGATTTCTGTTTAGTGGTCTCACATTGTGTTTCATTCCACTCTACACTCAAGTGTTTGTCACTCAGTTTCACAGTGTGTCACTCACTCAAAGCTCCAAACATCCAAGTGTACCTGCAAGAAAATCCTTTTCATATAAAAGTTGCCTTCCACCTTCAAGGATGAAAACTCTCAGTCAAGAGATTCAGAAACGTTCCTTCTGAGAGGGGAAATTATGATTCTTTTAAGTGGCAGAATTTCTGATATCCTTCAACTTCCATGAAGAAGTATACCTTATAAACTCGTCAGTTGATATCTGAGTCCTCAATTACAAGTTGCTATCTTGACTCAGTCAAAATCATTTCAGATTTGAATTCTGGGAAGATAACCAATGATCAATGATATGCCATTAGGGATCAATGATTTCTTCTAAAGTCTGTGAGGACTTATCATAGTAACCAACCAGGATCATATGTTCTTATTCAAGATTAGAGATTAAGAGTAGAACATGATCCAGGATTTCAACCTATTTCCATTGACCTTGATATGGTTTGACAATGATTGATGCGTCAATACCTTCCTTGTGTGTGTAAATCTCACATGTGCATTGGAAACATTTTGATCAAGGGGTAGTGACTCTTATACAGATGTCCTGGCTGACAGGCGAATCTTCAATAGATAACATTCTATTGGGAGAATACACCTAGTAATTATTTATATACCTTTTCGGCTCTATATCCTTTTGAGAGAATACAGATGGGCTTACAGATGTCTCAGGTTGTAGATACTCCACTACTTTGTGAAAGACAAAGCTATAGGGTTGACCTTTCCTTCCTTATGTGGTGCTTCTTGGCACTATCTTCCTCATTCTCAACATTAGTCCAAAACTAAATGGTTATTTTGTTTGAGCACTGAGTTGATATCTCAAGAAAATTAAGTGAATCAGAGCAAAATCTGGGGGATGTATCAGAGTAAGGTAATGGAATACTATTTGAGAAATGTTTGGTTCTAATGAATTGGGTTAGAACCTATGAGGTTTGATAAGCTCTGAGTTAGTTCCTAAAACCACTGAGGGTGTTGAAGATCACAAACATCCGAAGTACAATATCAGAGAATTTGATGATCAAGAACAGAGTGATTTCAGAATCAGGGATCTTTTACCTTTACTTACCACAA
This sequence comes from Apium graveolens, assembly GCF_009905375.1. Classification (NCBI taxonomy): domain Eukaryota; kingdom Viridiplantae; phylum Streptophyta; class Magnoliopsida; order Apiales; family Apiaceae; genus Apium; species Apium graveolens. The sequence goes on along the minus strand of NC_133649.1, from coordinate 257,862,054 downwards.
TATGGATTCATGAAGGATGTCTCAGATGATCATGCTTTCTGATTCTTTTGACAATACTATTCAATCAAATCTCATTAACTCAAAATAGTTCAAAGTTAGTCCAATACATATCAATAATATAGAGGAAAATGGATGAACATTGTTCTAAACTTATAAGACATGCATAAGGTAATCAGAGTATAAGACATATATCAAGATTTAATATCCAGAACAGAATATAAGCATAGCAAGATCATAAGAGTTACACATAGGGTCAACACATAAGTCATAAAAATTATTAATTATGCCAAGAGCATATCCAACAAATATGCACCAATTGATTAGTCAAGCTAAGACTAAACCAATTAAAACTACTCATAACATAATTATATCACAAGTATCACTAGTTATGTTGTATATTTATTCTAGCACAAAACAGATAAAGTTATTCTAGTATAAACAGAGAATCAGAGTGACCAAGGAATCTGTTGTCAGAGTTATCTAGGGTCTGAAGCTCAAAAATCATACAGAATTACTCAGAAAATATGATACAATCACACAGAATATAATCAGGGTAATCAATCTAGTTGCACAGAATCTCAAGTAGGATCTAAGCCTATAAATTAGAGTTATGATAGAATCTCAAAGGAGATTACAGGATCTTAAATCAGAGTGCAAACAATATTGAGATGTGTGTGTGTGTGCTAAAATAAATATCAATATTAAGAGTATTTGCATCAGAGAAAATATATAGCATGTAAACATTCAAACAACTCATATATTGCATCAAAAACTCTAACTTACTTACCAATAGCATATAACAAATAACACATGGTAATCAGTCGGCTTCAAAACAAGTTTACAAATATGGATATATATATATATAATGAATAGATATGTAAACTTACTTTCCCATGTTAGTAACTTGGATTTGTTGAATATTAATTGATTTGCTCCCCCTGAGTTGTTGCTGAATCAAATCTAAGATTTGGTGCTTTGAGGAGAATCAATCTTCAGCTTGTACAAGAATTTGGATCTTGATCAACCCCTATTATATTCAGAAACACCTTTATGATTCTTTTCACTCTTGGAAAGATCTTCACTATTTAAAGATTGTGATCTATCCTTGAATCTGGAAACAAGCCTCCACAAATTTTATCTTTAAATTGATTGAGTTCATATTACATGGCAATCCCTCAATCTGAATCTCCAAGAGCTTCACTGCTTCCTCTGGTTCCATTTGTGATAGAAAATCAGAATCTATTCAATTGTTTGCATCAGCTCTTCTAGCCCTTACTCCAGTATTAGAAACACTAAGTACCAAATGCCAATGATGGTCTTTACTTCGGTCTTTATGTCTTGGTAGACTTGCTTTTGATGACTCTGCATTTCCAGAATTAAGTCGAGTCTGACTAGTAAATCCTTGTTCTTCTTCTTCTTATTGTCTAACCTTTACTCCAGTATCAAAATTACTGAGTATCATATGCCAATGATGGTTTTTACTCCATTCTTACGTCTTGGTAGACTAGCTCTTGATGATTCAATATTTTCAAAATAATGTTGAGTCTGACTAGTAGATCCTTGTTCTTTTCCTTCTTCAAATCCTCTAGCCTTTACTCTAGTATCAAAAACATCAAGTATCAAGTGCCAAGGATGGTTTTTACAGTATTCTTATGTCTTGGTAGACTAGCTCTTGATAACTCAGCATTTTGAAAATTATGTTGAGTCTGACCCGTGGATCTTTGTTCTTCTTCTTTTGCTCCCCCTGAGTTGTTGTCAGCATGATCTAGAATCTGAAGCTTGTGGATTGGTTCCAATGATGGTATGACTGTGCTTCTTTCAGTTTCCACTATCATTACTTGCATCTGAACCACTTCCACTATCACCACTATCAATTTATCCTTCAGAATTTGAATCTTGAGAACTAGTTCCAGAATTATATTGACTATCTTTGCTTGTCTCAAGACCATTCCCATCAGAGTCTGAATCAGAATTGTGATCATTGACCCGATCATTTGCATTTATATCTTCATTTGGAACAACCTCAGGTTTGTCTTCATCATTAGAAAGATCTTCAACATCTGGATTGTCTAAGTTGTCTTCCTTCTGATTATTTGGGAGCTTGCTCTCATTAAATGTTAATAATGACAGAAATGAAACTTCATATTCAAACATGATTCACTATCCACTAAGTGTACAACCAATTATGATATTCAACAAAGAACTCATTAATTATTAGACTCCATGGAAATTGAATTATGTCCAACTATGCTACACACATGATTTTCATCCTAGTGAGTTTTTTTAGAAAAGGCAATTTAAAATATCTCACTATCATCAAAATCTCACCACTATCTTGTGATAAAAATATTAACAAAATGTAATACCCCAAAAATTTCGGACTTTTTGTAACCCTTATCAATAGTGATTTTGCTGATTATGCTGAATAAGAAAACTTTTCATGCCACACTATGTAGGGTTTCTTTTATGGATATTCTGAGATCTTATTAGTACTCTTTATGATACATAAGTGTATGTAAAGATCGTCAGAATCCAAATACGAACACTTTGATTTTTTTCCCGAAAATCCACCAGATATCGAAAGAATTGAGTATAACGTAACATGGTTAAAAGGATTTAAATTCAAGGATTATAAGAGGGGATTATAAAAGGAATATAAAATATTGAGAAATGGTAGGGGAACCTAAATAATAAGATCCCGGATATGATCCCTCGAACGATAAACGCGGACGACAGTTAAGTGAACCGTATAACAGATCAGCGATCATTAGCCAAGTAATTAGGAGTTAATCAAAGGGGTTAGAGGATGATGATGTCATCACACCAACAAGAGGAAGACAAGTGTAACAAGATGACATAAGTAGATGATATAAGCATGACCAAATGGGAAGGGTTGGTTGGTTGATTGTGAGCCACACAATTTTTACCATGGTAAAAGGTTAATTAACAAACAAAAAGGAAGCAACCAAGCAAACACATTCATTTCTTCCCCCCCCATCTCCTTGCTCACGGTTTTTTGAGGAAAAACAACAAGAAAAATTTCCAAACCCAAGCTCCACTCAATCATAATTTAAGAGGTTTGTTTCCTTGGATTCTATATTTCATTACTAAGAAGAGCAAGTAGTTCGAGTGCTTGAATCCAAGGTTTGATAGCTCAAATAAATCATTTTAGTTTAGGGTGAATAGTAACTTTCAAGAACAAATTTTTGATTCTTGATTTTATTTGTAAGGTCAAGGTAGCTTAAGCATAGATTAAGGCTTCCATGGGCATTCCAAGGATCTTTCATTGATTAAAAGCTTCAAGGAAGGTATAAAACTTCAAACCCTAGTTTTACTTTGAATATTTAGGAGTGGTTTTGATTAATATTGTTCATGAGAAGTACGATGCTTGTGTGTTTAAAGTTTGGTTGGGTTGTAGTGATTGGATTTTAATTTAGGTGTTGATGATTGTTAATGGAGGAATAGTAGTTTAAATGTTTAAGCATGAATTGAACCTTGTTTGATTTAGTAGTTTGGTTGAATTTGAAGATAGTATGATATTGGATTAAATTGAGATTCTTGGGCTTATTATGACTGAAATCAGTAGCATTGATGTGTATCTTGAGTTGTTGTTGATTGGTAGTTGGACTGATATGATTTGGAATGGTAAAATTTGGGAAATCGCGTAAACATTGTCGTCGTAATGCCCGATTTACCTTAGACTGTTTTGTTCTTAACATCAGGAACCGTGAACTCACTGTAAGATTCTTACCATTGCCATGTTTAGATAGTTCATGTTACGAGCTTCATTTTGATATGTGGTTCGCTTGAATCCGATGTACGGTTTAGGAGAAACGACCGTTTTAAGTAACGACATTTCACGAACGAACCATTACCCCTCGCCTTACCTTGAAACCTTGGTTAAGGCCCTTAAATGACTAATTGGAGTATAAAACAATTATGTAAAGTGTATTAGGCAGTTGGTAGAGAACTCGCGAAAGAATCGCCTTAAAATTCTTAATGGTTAATTTATTAAAAATGGTGGAGCCGAGGGTACTCGAACGACTTATGTGATTCGTTAAGCGTAGAAGTGACCATAAGCGAATGATAAGGTTCAATTGGTTAAAGTCTAGTTTCTTAATTGACCGGGGTCTAATTCCGACTTATGTTGTTGTTTATAGGTTATCGGACCCACTGTAAGCTTAAGTCTATCCGGGAGCACTCAGACAAGTTTTTTACCCTGTTATACTGTTGTTGTGATATATATATATATGTATATGCATTATCTTATGATAAGTGCATGATTGTTATTAGCAAATCTTGCGATATATTGGAGCATGTGATATGGTATATATGCATGTCTGTTTCGTAATCTTGATATCTAATTGTTGATTCAATTGCTTATAAACTGCATAATACCTATGCTAGAGATAAGCAGTAGTTGCGTATACCCTTAGTATAGGGGACGCAAAAGTGAACATTTTCTAAACCGGGAGTTGATGTTCCCGAATATTATATATATATAGATATAGATATAGTTTTCAAAACTATTAATCGAATAAGGTTTACTCGATAACTTTATTTTATTTAATGAATATTATTTTGAATATTCATTCGAGGACTTACGACTCCGCTAATTTTATTAAATTATATTCTTTATTTTATTAAAGAATGATGTTTTGATAATCAAACTTATTTTCGATTATTCAAATAAAGATCGTAGTTTCATATAAGTATATCTTTGGTTATTTATTATTCATTTCAATTATGAGTTTTAAAACTTCTACTTCAATTATTTTTATAAGGATTATCCTTATGGGAATATTATTTAAATAATAATATTCAGATATTTTCTAAATGTATCGGGACTGATTTATTTCATTAAATCAGCATTACTCCAAACATTCGTAAAAATGTTTTCGAGTCTTCAAAATGATTTTTAAAAGTTATAGCAGATCCCAAAACTCATTTTTATATTTAAGATCTTCCTTTCGAAGGGAATATAAATACTCGCTCAAAACCTGAGGGATCCGGCTCTGTGGTGTATTTTATATTCGCAACAAGGTTGCTGTTTTGATAAATGAATTGATTACTTACCCAACATTCGGGAAGTAAGTCCATCTATTTGAGTCGGCATAAGCAACATGGGCTCAGTGGGCGTCCATGAAAGTGTAAGTGGCTCGGTGGGAGTCCATCAAATGCGTAAGTGGCAGAGTGGCAGTCCAGTATAAGGTCCTAATACGGACAGGGTGATGACCAATGGGGGATTCATCCATTTACTAGGAGAAAAGGTTACTTATTGGTATCTTTGCCTGATCAGCAAGATATAAGGTTTATGCCAAGGTTTTCTCCTTTCCAAATTCATTGGATATTACAACTCTGTTTATAATTTTCATAGCATAGGTTTTCAAGGAGTGTATGAAATGTATATATATAGGTGTATATATATATCGGGACTTAATGAAGTATCTCGTAACTTCATTATTTATAATGTTATTTCAAAGATTGAATCTATCCAAGTCTTTTCTTGTAGTCCCATCTATATGATGAACTTTTGAAACTGATTATACCTTGAACGGTGGTAGTTCAAGTAGTATTCGGAAAAGATATAAGTATATTGGAGTATCTTGTAACTTCATCTTTTCAACATTATATCTGGTTAATGATTATCTTATGCATGACAAAGATTTTCACAAAAACGTTGAGACAAGGTTAGATATATGAGATCACCTTGCAACGATATTTTTATACAGTTATAAACTGGAACTCTGTGTATATTATGCATGGAAGAGGACTTCCAAGATTTTGAAAAGTATATATACATATATACTGAATATTTTGCGACTTGGTCGCGATAAGATATCAAACTTGGTTCATTTTTACTTGACCAAGACTTTCATGAGTACTATGAGGATGCTCACATATTGTAAATCATTATACATATTATTTTGGTGGGCTTGTTGCTCACCCTTGCTTTCTTCTTTCATCACAGAACAACAGATAGACAAGATGAACAAGACCAATCTCCCAATTCGTGAGCGGATAGGAAACGTTCTGCAGTTTCCTGTAGGCGTTGATGCCGTTGTAGCTGAGGTAGGAACTACCAATAGGCTAGGCTTTTAACTTTTGATGTAGCAGACTTATGTATATTTATGAATTGTAATAATGGCAAGGAATATGTAAATTTATTCAGAAACCCTTTTAAGGTGTAATGGTTTATAATTGTGGGATAAAATGACTTGTGTTATTTTGGGTATTCATCTCTGAGACTATAACTTGTGGAGTGTGTGTATATTGTGGGGTCACAGTGCGCAATAATTGGTTGTTTACTTAGATTAAGTGTTATTAAGGAAAATGGAACTCGTGACAACCCGGATCCCCGACCCCGGATTTGGGGGTGTTACAGAAATGGTATCAGAGCTAAGTGTTATAAACCTCAGAGATGATGTGGCGTTAAGATAATAAGTTCACTAAGATAATAAGAACTCTTGCCAAGTTCATAGTCGGGCTACCTAACGTAGTACTGACAGTTAAAACCCTTATGGGAACCCTTATAAATATCGTGATAGAAGCGTAGTTTGTTGTCATATATGGTAGCGGGACTCTGAACCCTAAGGTTGAGGAGCAACAGCGCGATGATGTTTTATTACTAATTGGAGATCGGATTCTGGATCCGATAGAGCATCCTAACGCAGGACCGGATGATGTTCATATTGAGGATGTAGTGATTGAGGATGTTGTCCTAGAAGGGATTATTGCTGAGGAGGATCCCGTGGAAGATCCTGACAAGAATGAATAAAGGACCACTGAGGAATTGATGACCATGGTTAGGGAAAGTACCAGAGGTAGGATTGGCCGGTCACTACCGGAGGTTCGTTCTAGTTTGTAAAGATAGTAGCCCCTTTAACGCGGCTTACTCGTAAGACTGAGAAGTTTGAATGGACAGAGAAATACGAGAAAAGCTTTTAACAACTAAAGCAAAGGTTGGTGGCGACCCCTATGTTGGCGTTGCCGGATGAAAAAGGAGATTTTGTGAATTGTAGTGACGCTTCGCATAAGGAATTAGGGTGCTTCTTATACATCACAACAAGGTAATCGCGTACGCGTCAAGACAATTAAGGAAATATAAAATTCGATATCCCCACCCATGAGCTTGGGCTCATGGAAATAGTTTTGCCCTAAAGATTTGAGCCACTACTTGTATGGATAGAAGTGCAAGATTTACACAAGCCATGAGTGCTCTAGTACATTTTAACGCAGAAAGAGCTCAACATGCGCCAGAGGAGGTGGTTAGAGCTAAGCAAGGATTACGATTATGAGATTCTTTATCATCCAGGGAAAGCTAAAATGGTGGCTAATGCCCTTAGTAGGAAGGAGATATTCAATATGATAATGTCCTCGGAAGAGTAGATAAAAGATGTCGAGAAAATGGAAATAGAAGTGAAGGTAACCGGAGCCGGTACCGAAAAGCTGTTTGAGATTGTAATATAGCCCGAATTATTGAAAAAGATCATATTGTGCCAAGAAAAATTAATTAATGAAGGCAGAGAGCCAATGACTGGAGAAGAGATTAATACCGAGAAAGATGATAAGGGAATAATGAGGTATCCCTACAGAATTTGAGTTCCAAATGTTCAAGAACTTAAGGACTGGATCTCAGATGAAAGTCATAGTTCAAGGAATAAGATTTAGGGCAAACCCTGAATGTGATAGTCAGGGAGGACGCCATCAAGATAGAAGGAACCCATAACATAATGAAGTGGAAAATGAGGATTTAAAACATGTAGGATGACCCCGATTATGGGGAGGATGAGAAAACATTTCATATTGAGAAAACAGAAGTCGAGCAAGATAGGGAGAACCAGGACGGTACTCCTATAGGGCAATTCATGGACCTGCCTAAACAAAACTTATACTTTTATTCCCAACCACCACCCTGAGGAAACAATGCGGTAGGAAATTCTTTCATGACCTTTAAGTCACTAAGCTCTCAGAGTTCCAAGGAACAGGTTGACCCAGTCGAGGCAAGAGCCTGGCTAAAGGAAATATAGGAATCATTTGAGATTCTAAATAATTTACGAATCATAAAAGACTATTTTTGTCACTTACCTTCCTAAGAGAGAGGCCACCCGCTGGTGAAAGACCAAGAAAGGCACGGAGCCAGAGGTTATGATAAACTGATTAAAGTTCAATCAATTGTTTTCGAGAAAGTAATTCCCAAGGTTATGGAGATAATGTAAAAGCTTTAGAGCCAGAACAAAGGCGGACGAGTATGATGAATTATGAATCTAAGATTGTATAAGCTGTCAAGATTCGTTCTGAGGACACGAATCCCAGAACGACGTGATGTTCGAAGTCAATGATTAGTGGGTTCATGAAATGATTGTAAGAGAAAGGAAAATAAAAAGAAACTGAAGTGGAAAGGAATATAAAGGCAATAGAGTTTGAGGAATTATAAGGGAGTTGGGTATGAGGAAACCCTAAAGCCTCATAGTAATAGAAATAGAAAGGTATGTAATCATCAGGAGGAGGGTGATTCACCATGAGTTAAAGTTGATGGTTGAAGGCATAAGAGATATATATATATATATATTGTACCCCCTTTAAGTTGAGAGTATTTGAAGAAAATTTGAGATAGATCGATGGATTAATAAGGAAACACGGATGGACTGAGGAGACATGAAAGCAAGAAATTAGGAAATGGGATGAAGGAAGTGACCTTCACGAATGTGAAGTGTATGTAACACCTGTGACTTGATACCCAAAAGAGAGACACCAAATATAGAAGATATCCCAACATTGAGATGACTGTTGAGATAAACAACAAAGGTAAATGAGGATTTAGTAAGAAGAAGTTCATATTTAACACGTCCAATATCTTCCAGAACATCCCTGTTATCATTACCAAAGCAGGAAAGAAAAGCGGATAACCGTTGTTATCTTTTAGAGGCCATATGGATTGACCTCAACTTGAATAAGGATGCTATTGTGAAATTTGGTATAGACTATCGAGGTGGAAATGATTGAATAAGATACCCTTATCAGGGATATATGATTTGATGTATCCATGGAAGGATGCAAGTACCTTTTATGGGTAAAATTAAGGATAAAACCTTGATAACTTGAGATGAACCATGGGGGAATGCATAAAGGTTGGCATTTCACCCTTAATAGGGACATTATGAGTTTGGGTAATACGGAATGAAGGATTAAGGTAACAACAACCTTTAAGAATCAGTGGAGAAATTTTTCAGAAGTATATAGACAATGGTTCTAGTATTAGTAAATGGTATTTTGATATGCCCTGTTTCTAGGGAATACAGGAGGAACGATTCAAGGATAACCTTAGAGGTTTTATAAGAAGAAAGGTAATATTCAAAGTTCTGAAGAATAGAAATTTTGATAAAGAAAATATGACGTAATTATAATAATGCCAGGTGGGGCACGTGTTGAACCATAAGAAAGTATAGATTGACCCAATGAGGGTCGAGATTGGTGAAAACAAGAAGGACCCTAGATAAGAAACGTCTTATGTATGATCGAGAGTCAGTCGTGACAATGTTCACATCTAAAGACTAAGGCAATGACTTATGGAAAAATGGTGATTTTTTTTCTCAACCACGACTGAAGAAAAGCATTTTCACATAAGCAGTGATTGAAATGAGGTAGAAAATTTAGTTGGAGGTGGTTAAAATGACATTTATTATAAGGAAATTTTACTATCAGGAAAGGCCAAATAGGTGGCCGACACTTTAAGTGTAAGAGAGCAATTATAGGTGCTCGTGCCAGAGGAATACAGTGATGATGGTTAAAGTTGTGAAGGTTGTATTATGGTGTGAAAGATTGACATTCCTTCTGATGATTGTACGATACTCAACCGTAATAGTAGACTGGTAAAGACTTAATTCATGTTAATCGCCGTGAGCGGGCTACATATCTTAGAAGGTCCTATCGTGAGATAAACCAAGACCATGTTATGAAAGGACTAAATGAACCTTTGAGCTTCATATCTCTTAATAAAGAAATATGGTTAATAATGGTATTAGCCTGCTATCGTTGCTTTGATTGAAACTCTTCTGCAATTTTATCTGCTTCATGTCATGAATACACGTCAGGATCTTGAGTGTTCTTCATGAATAATGAATGGTGATTATGTTAACTCCTTAAAAGATTTTGATACGGAAGATATGGACTCCGTATGATTAGATATTAAGATTCCGAGAAAATGAATGACTACAGTAGGTCAGCGATGTACCATAGTAATGCAGCAATGATTTTGCGAGTAATGAGTCGATTACAACCATAAGAGTTGTATTAGAATGGATGTTGAGATTGAGTACCACTAATCGGGTTATGGTGATGTATAAGTTATCATTGATAGACTAATTAAGTTGATTATCTACCTATTGAATATTTATTCCTTCTTATGAATAGAGAGCCGTATTACTATACGAGGAAGGTTGTAGTGCAAGCATAGAATTCTAGTAACGATGATGTCTAGAATGAAATCGCAGATTCGATTTTCGCTGTCGAGGGAGTTTCAACGGTGATTGTTTATAAGCTCGAGCGAGAGCATGCTTCCACAGGACGATGGACGGAATAGTAAATATTCAGGCACATGAATTGCGATGTTATAATACTTGATGTTGATATATATACACATATGTTTTGTTCTCCTATGACAAACCTCTATAGTTCAGAGGTAGATTCCCAGCCAGATATTTATGGCAGTATTTTCTTCATATACAATTCTCTTCAATTCGTTCTTTTCTCTCCTTTTGATTTTGTATAAGCTGAGAAGAACAACCCTTCCAGAAGGGGAGGTATTGCCGAATGACTATCTATCTGTGTGATAGAAGCCTAGTAGGATACCACATGTTGTTTAATTGCTTGTCAAGTACTAAAGGTTGGCCACCTTCTGTACTAACTATGCGATATAACAAGTTTTCATGATCATAGTGATCTCTCAATAAATTCTTTTATTTCTATATGAAGGACCAAGCTTTTGAAGATAGAAGCAGCTAGAAAGGAGTAGTACCAGTGCAGTGGTATTCCGAATCTAACGCATTCGTGATACTAAGGTTGACGTGGTTATTAAAAGGCTATAAAACTCTAGTGAGTAAAGGTATATCTAGAATAGTATTATGTACGGAAGATAGTAGCGCTTGCGAATAAGAAAAGAAGGAGTATTGAGAAGCAAAAGCTATAATGCTAGAAGTTATGATGAGAGACTGTGCAATAAGACTTGAAAGAATTGGGAATGATCACTTAACGCGGATTGAGTTTTCTTACGATAATAGATCATATATCAGTATCAAGATATCGCCTTATGAGATCCTTGAGGGAACGCAATGTCGATCTCCCTTATGTTAGGATGATGTTGCAAAGCGCAAGATGCTCGGACCAGCAGTGGTCCAAAGGACCAAGGATATAATAGATCTAATCAGAGGACAGCTGGTAGTAGCCCAAGATGGACATAAGAAGTATGTTGATTTGACACGAAAGGACAAAGAGTAGGAAGTAGGGGACCTAGTGCTGTTATAGGTATTCCCTTGGAAAGGATGGATGAGGTTCGGAAAGAAAAGAAAGCTAAGCCCACGAATTGTTGGACCCTTGGAGATATTAAGACGTATTGGGAAGTTAGCATATGAGCTAGCCCTACCCTCGAACCTGTAGCAAGTTCATAACGTGTTCCACGTATCAATGTTAAGGAAGTGTAATCCGGATGCCAGACAAATAGGGGCATATAAGCGCATAGACATGCAACCGGATGTAACCTATATGGAGCAACCGGGAAAGGTTATAGATTGAAAAGGAACAAGTGCTTAGGAGAAGGGTTATCAAACTAGTCAGAGTTTGATGGTAGAACCACAATGTGGGAAAATTGACTTGAGAGTTAGAAAGTGCAATGCTAAGAATGTATCCCTATTCATTTTTATCTGATTCCGGGACGGAATCCTTTTAAGGAGGGGAGACTGTAATACCCCAAAAATTTTGGACTTTTTGTAACCATTATGAATATTGATTTTGCTGATTATGCTGAATAAGAAAACTTTTCATGCCACACTATGTAGGGTTTCTTTTATTGATATTCTGAGATCTTATTAGTACTCTTTATGATATATAAGTGTATGTAAAGATCGTCAGAATCCAAATACGAACACTTTGATTTTTTTCCCGAAAATCCACCAGATACCGAAAGAATTGAGTATAAGGTAACATGATTAAAAGGATTTAAATTCAAGGATTATAAGAGGGGATTATAAAAGAAATATAAAATATTGAGAAAGGGTAGGGGAACCCAAATAATAAGATCCCGGATATGATCCCTCGAACGATAAACGCGAACGAAAGTTAAGCGAACTGTATAACAGATCAGCGATCATTAGCCAAGTAATTAAGAGTTAATCAAAGGGGTTAGAGGATGATGATGTCATCACACCAATAAGAGGAAGACAAGTGTAACAAGATGACATAAGTAGATGATATAAGCATGACCAAATGGGAAGGGTTGGTTGGTTGATTGTGAGCGACACAATTTTTACCATGGTAAAAGGTTAATTAACAAACAAAAAGGAAGCAACCAAGCAAACACATTCATTTCTTCCCCCCCCCATCTCCTTGCTCACGGTTTGTTGAAGAAAAACAAGAAGAAAAATTTCCAAACCCAAGCTCCACTCAATCATAATTCAAGAGGTTTGTTTCCTTGGATTCTATATATCATTACTAAGAAGAGCAAGTAGTTCGAGTGCTTGAATCCAAGATTTGATAGCTCAAATAAATCATTTTAGTTTAGGGTGAATAGTAACTTTCAAGAACAAATTTTTGATTCTTGATTTTATTTGTAAGGTCAAGGTAGCTTAAGCATAGATTAAGGCTTCCATGGGCATTCCAAGGATCTTTCATTGATTAAAAGCTTCAAGGAAGGTATAAAACTTCAAACCCTAGTTTTACTTTGAATATTTAGGAGTGATTTTGATTAATATTGTTCATGAGAAGCATGATGCTTGTGTGTTTAAAGTTTGGTTGGGTTTGTAGTGATTGGATTTTAATTGAGGTGTTGATGATTGTTAATGGAGGAATAGTAGTTTAAATGTTTAAGCATGAATTGAACCTTGTTTGATTTAGTAGTTTGGTTGAATTTAAAGATAGTATGATATTGGATTAAATTGAGATTCTTGGGCTTATTATGACTGAAATCAGTAGCATTGATGTGTATCTTGAGTTGTTGTTGATTGGTAGTTGGATTGATATGATTTGGAATGGTAAAATTTGGGAAATCGCGTAAACATAGCCGTCGTAATGCCCAATTTACCTTAGACTGTTTTGTTCTTAACATCAGGAACCGTGAACTCACTGTAAGATTCCGACCATTGCCATGTTTAGATAGTTCATGTTACGAGCTTCGTTTTGATATGTGGTTCGCTTGAATCCGATGTACGGTTTAGGAGAAACGACCGTTTTAAGTAACGTCGTTTCACGAATGAACTATTACCCCTCGCCTTACCTTGAAACCTTGGTTAAGGCCCTTAAATGACTAATTGGAGTATGAGACAATTATGTAAAGTGTATTAGGAAGTTGGTAGAGTATCGCGAAAGAATCGCCTTAAAATTCTTAATGGTTAATTTATTAAAAATGGTTTAGCCGAGGGTACTCGAACGACTTATGTGATTCGTTAAGCGTAGAAGTGACCATAAGCGAACGATAGGGTTCAATTGGTTAAAGTCCAGTTTCTTAAGTGACCGGGGTCTAATTCCGACTTATGTTGTTGTTTATAGGTTATCGGACCCACTCTAAGCTTAAGTCTATCCGGGAGCACTCAGGCAAGTTTTTTACCCGTTATACTGTTGTTGTGATGTATATATGTATATGCATTATCTTGTGATAAGTGCATGATTGTTATTAGCAAATCTTGCGATATATTGGAGCATGTGATATGGTATATATGCATGTCTGTTTCGTAATCTTGATATCTAATTGTTGATTCAATTGCTTATAAACTGCATATTACCTATGCTAGAGATAAGCAGTAGTTGTGTATACCCTTAGTATAGGGGACCCAAAAGTGAACATTTTCTAAACCGGGAGTCGATGTTCCCGAGTATATTATGTATATATATATATATTTATATATATAGATATAGTTTTCAAAATTATTAATCGAATAAGGTTTACTCGATAACTTTATTTTATTTAATGAATATTATTTTGAATATTCATTCGAGGACTTATGACTCCGCTTATTTTATTAAATAATATTCTTTATTTTATTAAAGAATGATGTTTTGATAATCAAACTTATTTTCGATTATTCAAATAAAGATCGTAGTTTCATATAAGTATATCTTTGGTTATTTATTATTCATTTCAATTATGAGTTTTAAAACTTCTACTTCAATTATTTTTATAAGGATTATCCTTATGGGAATATTATTTAAATAATAATATTCAGATATTTTCTAAAAATATCGGGACTGATTTATTTCATTAAATCAACATTACTCCAAACATTTTTAAAAATGTTTTCGAGTCTTCAAAATGATTTTTAAAAGTTAGAGCAGATCTCAAAACTCATTTTTATATTTAAGATCTTCCTTTCGAAGGGAATTTAAATACTCGCTCAAAACCTGAGGGATCCGGCTCTGTGGTGTATTTTATATTCGCAACAATGTTACTGTTTTGATAAATGAATTGATTACTTACCCAATATTCGGGAAGTAAGTCCATCTATTTGAGTCGGCATAAGCAACATGGGCTCAGTGGGCGTCCATGAAAGTGTAAGTGGCTCGGTGGGAGTCCATCAAATGCGTAAGTGGCTGATTGGCAGTCCAGCATAAGGTCCTAATACGGACAGGGTGATGACCAATGGGGGATTCATCCATCTACTAGTAGAAAAGGTTACTTATTGGTATTTTTGCCTGATCAGCAAGATATCAGGTTTATGCCAAGGTTTTCTCCTTTCCAAATTCATTGGATATTACAACTCTATTTATAATTTTCATAACATAAGTTTTCTAGGAGTGTATGAAATGTATATATATAGGTGTATATATATATCGGGACTTAATGAAGTATCTCGTAACTTCATTATTTATAATGATATTTCAAAGATTGAATATATCCAAGTCTTTTCTTGTAGTCTCATCTATATGATGAACTTTTGAAACTGATTATACCTTGAACGGTGGTAGTTCAAGTAGTATTCGGAAAAGATATAAGTATATTGGAGTATCTTGTAACTTCATCTTTTCAACATTATATCTCGTTAATGATTATCTTATGCATGACAAAGATTTTCACAAAAACGTTGAGACAAGGTTAGATATATGAGATCACCTTGCAACGATATTTTTATACAGTTATAAACTGGAACTCTGTGTATATTATGCATGGAAAAGGACTTCCAAGATTTCAAAAAGTATATATACATATATACTGAATATTTTGCGACTTGGTCGCGATAAAATATCAAACTTGGTTCATTTTTACTTGACCAAGACTTTCATGAGTACTATGAGGATGCTCACATATTGTAAATCATTATACATATTATTTTGGTGGGCTTGTTGCTCACCCTCGCTTTCTTCTTTCATCATAGAACAACAGATAGACAAGATGAACAGGACCAAGCTCCCAATTCGTGAGCGGATAGGAAACGTTCTGCAGTTTCCTATAGGCGTTGATGCCGTTGTAGCTGAGGTAGGAACTACCAATAGGCTAGGCTTTCAACTTTTGATGTACCAGACTTATGTATATTTATGAATTGTAATAATGGCAAGGAATATGTAAATTTATTCAGAAACCCTTTTAAGGTGTAATGGTTTATAATTGTGGAATAAAATGACTTGTGTTATTTTTGATATTCATCTCTGAGACTATAACTTGTGGAGTGTGTGTATATTGTGGGGTGACAGTACGCAATAATTGGTTGTTTACTAAGATTAAATGTTATTAAGGAAAATGGAACTCGTGACAACCCGGATCCCTGACCCCAAATTTTGGTGTGTTACACAAAATTTGTCAACAAATTTATTCAAGTATGTAGTGCTACACAACTCACCATTAACTAGTGATAAAACCGTCAACAAGAATTATTACTAGATTTATCAGAAGTTTAAAGTGCTAGAAATATCACCACCAACTAATGATATGACTCATCAAGAGTTTATGATGTTACATATATCACCACTAACTAATGATATGAATTATCAAGAGTTTATAATGCTACATATATCACCTTTAACTAATGATATGAATTATCAAGAGTTTATGGTGCTACAAAACTCATTACTAACCACTGAAAAAGATTCTCAATAGTGTAATGCTACTAAACTCATCACAAACCACAGAAATATATTATTAGAGATGTAATGCTGCTAATACTTTAACAATTTGATTTATGGAGCAAATAATAAAGTTGAATTGCTTCAAGGTCCATAAATCAAACTATTAAAGTAGATACTCAACAAATAACTGCAGGAGATATTTAATAAATATATGCATTTAAATATTGAGTGAAAGATGATATTCCTGATTTCAGGCAATATCCCGTAGTAATTCCTTTGTTGTCATCTCCAGAGATAACTACTGGGCCAGATCACTTGTCCACTTCTGATAGCAGGGCTATATCCTCGAACTCTTGTGTATTAAACATCCAATATTCACAATCCACATGGTTCGCTTCACTTTCGCTTGCCCTGTCTATATTTTGGATCAAGTTTTCTTTGGTACCCACACTAAATTGGGTCCAGGGGACTTAGAGAGATTCACATTATGAATAATGTCAGATGCAAATTTAACATACTTTCGTTTCTCATCGACTGTCTCCTTCTTCTCTTTAGAAGCCTTAAGAATGCCTTTAGGCTTCCAAGTAGGAGTTTCCTTCCTAACCTTAGGAGGACTGACAGTCTTTTCCCTATTATGCTTTCTACTCATGTTCTTATCATTATGCTTATAACTAGTGGATGGCAAATGCATCAAGTTAAGATAAGACGACAAGGTATTAAAAGCACATGGCATACATTTAGATTTATGACATGAAGAATAAGAACTAGGCATGGTAGGCATATTATGCTTATTATGAACTTTACCTTTGTCTACTTTACTCATAGTAGATGCATATGCAAGATGGGAAGCAAAATTACATTTAAAGCATAACTTCCTAGAAGAATTAGGTTTTAGCTAATCTTCATTTTTAATTCTAACACCTAACTTCCCATTTCTATGGCGCATGTTCTTCTTTTTAGCTTTGTTAATATCTCTATCATCTAAGTGAGTTTTAGGTTCATCACTAGAAGTTGATGAAGGGTTTTTAGCACATAAACGCAACGAAAACGTAAATTTAAATCTTAAAAAAAACGAAACCCTCCGCAGGATCCATGCGAAAAATAATATTTAATTCGTAGTTCAGTATGTTTACCTTAAGAAGCTTTACGTTAGTGGAAAGATGGAGGTCTTTAATGGCGATCAAAAACGATGTACGGAGATCCTTAGCAGCTGCTCCTCAAGTGTGAAGCACTCCACCAGTATCCACCAAGAAAACGATGTAATGAAGGAGGAGGAGATGGAGAGAATTAGGGTTTTGTAAATCTTTTTGGTTGAGGCAAAAATAAGGTCTATAATAGTATATTCATAGGCAAAATTTTCAACTGAAAATTTTCCCATAAAATATTATTATTATTAACCCTTTATTATTCTCACTAATAACTAAAACACCTTTTAATTATTAATCCTTTGTCTAAATACTTTAGAAATAATTCTCTCACTTGATTTAATTTCCAAAATTAAATTCTTAATTAATAATATTAAGAACTTTTTCTTAATTAATTTATAATCAATTAAATCTCATTTAATCAATTATTAAATTTGCCAATTAATTATTTATTTCATAAATAAATAATTATCAGCCATTATTAATTAATTTCTCCACCATTAAATCATTCTCTTTTATGGTATGACCCTGTAGGTTCAATATTAAGCCGGTAGTAGAAATAAATAATAATAAAACTATTTTATCATTATTTATATAAATTTTCTAATTCATTAAATATGATTAATTAATTAATCATATTTATTCTACATCGTGAAGGATACTTCTCAGCATATCGCGACTATCCAGATAATACGAATTCACTGCTTAGAATACCAAGAACCTATTCAGTGAGTAGTTACCGTACAATTAATTCCTTCTACCCTACAATGTCACTGATTAAATACAAGGCATGGAACTTGTGTCAAGCCTATCTTATTTAATAACTTGCTTTCCCATTCACTATGCTTAGTTCTATTTAATGTAAATTAGAAACTCCTTTCTAATTTCATTCACTCTGGCCAGAGATTCCTGAACTAACATAAGTGGATCAGCATTGAACATTCTCTTCCTACACTGGAAGGGGTAGATCCTTTACTGATCATACACTATCTTCGTGTACAAATTCCTATACCCAGTAGAGCCCTTATAATTGTCGCTTGAGACTAAGAACTAAACCAAAGCATAGTTCAGTATACACAAGATGATTATGATGACCTCAAGTCTAAGGATACTTGTACAACTATCACTATGTGAACAACTGCTGACACATGAGTGAACTCCATCAGTTGTTCAGCTGCGTGAGTCATGTTCAGTGAACTTATTCTATAATAAGCACCTACATACTAGCTATAGTGTCTCCACACAAATGTCTATGAAAACAGACATCCTTCATAATGAAGCAAGCATAGTATGTACCGATCTTTGCGGATTATTAATTACCAGTTAGTAATCCTACGACCAGGACCTATTTAAGTTTAGAGTTATCATATTTTAGGTCTCATTATTATGATCTCATCACAATCCATAAAAAGCTTTACTCTAAACTGTGGTATATCTTATTTAAACATTTAAATAGATAGAGCCCACACTAAAAACAAAACAAGTCTTTTATTAATATCAATGAAATCAAAACAGATTACATAAAAGTTATTCCTAAATCATCATACATGATTGGACTTAGGACATATCTCTTTCAATCTCCCACTTGTACTAAATCCAATCACTCTGGTATCTAATACCCATCTTGTCTTTATGACGATCAAAGTGACTCTGAGAAAGTGGCTTTGTGAGTGGGTCTGCTACGTTGTTATGTGTGTCAACTTTCTCGACGTTGACATCTCCTCTATTTTCAACTTAGATTCACCACCAAAAACAAAAAAAATGTCATGAGTCCTTCGCAAGTACTTAAGGATATTTTTCACTGCTTTCCAGTGGTCTTCACCTTGATTGGACTGATATCTACTCGTCACACTAATTGAATAAGCAACATCAGGCCTTGTACACAATATCGCGTACATGATAGATTCTATTGCTGAAGCATAAGGAATCTTACTCATACGCTCTCTTTCCTCAGGTGTCTTAGGAGACATTTTTCGGAAAGGGACACTCCATGGCTCATCGGTATGAGACCTCTTTTGGAGTTTTCCATGCTAAACCCTTTAAGCACTTTCTGGATGTATGTACCCTGGGTAAGACCTATCATTCTTCTAGATCTATCTCTATAGATCTTCATACCGAGAATGTAGGATGCTTCTCCCAAGTCCTTCATGGTGAAGTTCTTTGATAGCCATACTTTGACTGATTGTAGCATCGGTATATCATTTCCTATAAGAAGTATGTCATCCACTTACAATACAAGAAATGTTACCGCGCTCCCACTAACCTTCTTGTAGACACATGGTTCATCTATGTTTTTGATAAAACCAAACTCTTTGATTGTCTAATCAAAATGGATGTTCCATCTACGAGAAGCTTACCTTAAACCATATATGGTTCGCAGCAGCTTACACACTAGGTGTTCATTTCCTTGGAAAGAAAACCCTCTGGCTGTGTCATATACACTTCCTCCTCAAGTTCCCCATTAAGGAAGGCCATTTTCACGTCCATTTGCCAGATCTGATAGTCGTAGTAAGCAGCAATCGCAAGCAAAATCCGAATTGATTTTAACAGGGCTACAGGCGAAAAAGTTTCATCAAAGTCAATCCCTTGCCTTTGTTTGAATCCTTTTGCCACGAGCCTGGCTTTATAGGTCTCCACGTGGCCATCTACTCCAATCTTTCTTTTGTATACCCACTTGCACCCAATAGGCTTAACACCTTCAGGCACCTCAACCAGAGTCCATACTTGGTTGGTATACATAGATTCCATTTCGGATTTCATGGCACTATGTCATTTCTCTGAGTTAACATTACTCATAGCCTCATTATAGGTCACAGGGTCGTCATCATCAATGATTGACAACTCATTGTCATTCTCAATGACAAGGCCATAATACCTCTCAGGTTGGCGAGACACTCTCCCTGTCCTACGAATGGGCTATTCCACAGAAGGTTGTTCAGTCTGAACAGGTGTTTCCACTTGATCCATAGTAGTTTGTGCTTCTTGAACTTCATCAAGTTCAATTTTGCTCCCACTGTTTCCTTCAAGGATAAACTCCTTTTCCAAGAAGGTAGCATGTCTGGAGACAAACACCCGATGATCGGTGTAAAAGTAATACCCCAAAGTCTCTTTAGGATATCCCACAAAATTATATTTTACGGATCGAGATTTCAGCTTATCTGTGTCAACTTTCTTGACATAAGCGGGACATCCCCAAATCTTAACGTGTTTAAGACTCAGTTTTCTTTCTTTCCATATCTCATATGGTGTTTGAGGAACAGATTTGGAAGGCACCTTATTCAGTAAATATGCTGAGGTTTCCAATGCATAACCCCATAGGAATACTAGAAGATTCGCATAGCTCATCATGGACCGAACCATATCTAACAAAGTTTGATTTCTCCTTTCAGATACCTCATTTAAATGTGAAGTATATGGAGGAGTCCACTGGGAGACTATACCAATTTCTTTGAGATAATCTAGAAACTCTCCATTCAAGTATTCACCATCTCGATCTGATCGAAGAGTTATAATACTGTGTTTGGTTTGTTTCTCCACTTCATGTTTATATTCTTTGAACTTTTCAAAGGCTTCAGACTTGTGTTTCATCAAATACACATATCCGAATCTAGATCTATCATCTATGAAAGTAATGAAGTACGAAAATCCACCCATGGCTTGCGTAGACATTGGTCCACATACATCTGTGTGTACCAATCCTAGCAAATCTGCAGCCCTCTCTCCATGTCCACTAAATGGAGATTTGGTCATTTTACCCAATAGACAAGACTCGCATGTAGGATATGATTCAAAATCAAAGGGGTCAAGTAACCCTTCCTTATGCAATGTCCACAGTCTATTTTCACTAATATGACCTAGCCTACAGTGCCATAAATAGGTCAGATTTTCATCATCTCGTTTTCTTTTATTAGTTTGTTCAATATGAAGTAAATCATGCTCTACGTCACATACATACAGACCATTATTTAAAATGCCACGTCCAAGAAGAACATTATCTCTAAGGATAGAACATTCATTATTCTTAATAATAAATGAAAAACCATCCACATCCAACGTAGGAATAGAAACAATATTCCTCACAATAGAGGGAACGTAATAACAATTATTCAAAATAATAGGCTTGCCCGTAGGCATATGTAAACTAAATGATCCTACAGATATGGCCGCAACCCTTGCTTCATTGCCCATACGTAGAATTACCTCATCTTTTTCAAGAGTCCTACTTACCTTTAGTCCTTGCAACAAATTGCAAATATGAGAACCACAGGCGGTATCTAATACCCAAGTAGAAATTTGACCTAGTGACATATTAACTTCGATCATGAACATGCCTGAATTAGAAGCGGTAGTCTTACTACCCTTCTTCTTCTTCAATTCTGCAAGGTAAACCTTGCAGTTCCTCTTCCAGTGCCCCAACTTGTTACAGTGAAAACAAACAGCTAAATTAGGACCAGTCAACTTGTGAGCATCTAGTATGCTCCGGACTGATAGTGCAGAAGACATGACGAATATAGTAAATCTGTAAATGATAAACACATAACAATAATTAGCAAATATTCAATTTCATTTTAAAACACTATATGAATTGGGTCTTTATTCATAAGTGTCTCCCACTAGTTTATCTAATTTTTTCAACCCCTAAGTGAAAATTAAGCATTCATAATGCTAGTGGGAATAGGGATCCTACATTCCATCACACAACCTCGGCTGTGGCACAAAACGTCATGTGATGTTCAATAGGCAGACAACTCTTATCAATTACATCTTATGCTATTCCCTAATATAAGTTTAGCCTCTTGAATAATTGAGTCACGGCTGTGGCACGACAAACTCAATATTCTAAGTCAAGTCTAACGCAACATTTTGTACAATTGAATCACTCTCCAACGGCCCACGGCTGTAGCATGTACCGACCTTTAGATTCTAATTCAATGTACACATCTCTATGTAATAGACAAGTATTTCTTATTTTGAAATCAAAGCCCTCGGCTGTAGCACGAAACGACAATGATTTAAAAATAAGAACCACTTTCTACCATGTTGGAAGGATATGACCGAGACAAGCCCGTTGTGTCATTGGCCAATTACTACTTGATATTATTTAATTTTAGAGGGATTATATTACGTTACAATCATAATCATATTATAATGAGATTCTTCCTTTTAAATTAAATATTTCAAATCAATAATCAATAATCAGATGATTCCCAGATCGGGTGGAGCATTGTCAAGAGGCGTCACTTAATAACCCTTTCTTACAGATAGAAATCTGTTGTTGACAGAATCATCCTTTCTCTCAATATTGAAAATTCATATTCAATTACGTGTTTCATAAACACAAGAATCTCATGATCGTATTCATAATATTTATTGTTAAGGCAAGAAACGATTCCTATTCTAGATTTTCTAGAGCACGCCTTATATTGATTTAAGTTCTCCTAAATCTATCATCGCATAGTAAACATAGGCATATATCTCATATATAAAATTAAATAAACAAGTAAATGTAAAGTGTAATAAAGTAAATGTGTTTGGTTATGGCCCCATCCTATGTGATCTTTATCAAGCTCATGATAAAGATCAAGGTCAATCTAATATGGTGATGGAAATAAATACAACTACTTATTACATAAGTCTTCTTCTTTGTTTAGACTTCTTGTATGCCTCGTCTTCTTCTTTGTATCACCTCCATTGGATCACTTTCTTGAGTCTTCAATTACATTACATGATTTAAAGTAAAACTAATCTAATGAACTTACAAGAATAACTCAAGTTACATTCGAGATTTATGATTACAAAGATTGACGACATGCAAGTCGTATTTAAAACCAAAACCAAAACCATTACACTAAGGTCGAAAGGCCATAACCATCCACCATGCTCATAAAACACATAAAAGCATGTTAAAACACATAATCTGATCTTAACATATCATATTATCCATGATCTAATCATAAAAAGAAATATGACAAAAATCAGAAAAATCAGAATCAAATTAGAAAAACAAGAATCACTGTTTACGGGCAGTAAACGATGTCAAACGCCTTACAGACGAGTCATTGATAGCTTTATCTATCAGTTTTGTTCAGACGCTCATTTACCTATTGAATAGGGTATTCGTTTGCGTAAATCGGACACCAGACCTAGATTTCAGCAAATCTGTAGCAGCCAATTCAGAATCCGTATCTAATATGATTCTCATAATTAGAACAAACATAAATCATGTATATATCAGTATATATACAGATTACATAATCATCTTATGATTATACAACTCACATGAATATCATATATTCAAAACCATACATATACAAGCATATTATATCAACATCAAATCATGGCGAATCACGTACATGCTCATATATCGAAAACAGTTAAACACATAAACGAATTAAAAACTTTTCGCAAGTAGCTCTGATGCCATTGAAGGGTTTTTAGCACATAAACGCAACGAAAATGTAAATTTAAATCTTAAAAAAAATGAAACCCTTCGCAGGATCCATGCGAAAAATAATATTTAATTCGTAGTTCAGTATGTTTACCTTAAGAAGCTTTACGTTAATGGAAAGATGGAGGTCTTTAATGGCGATCCAAAAATGATGAACGGAGATCCTTAGCAGCTGCTCCTCAAGTATGAAGCACTCCACCGATATCCACCAAGAAAATGATGTAATGAAGGAGGAGGAGATGGAGAGAATTAGGGTTTTGTAAATCTTTTTGGTTGAGGCAAAAATAGGGTCTATAATAGTATATTTTTAGGCAAAATTTTCAGCTGAAAATTTCCCCATAAAATATTATTATTATTAACCCTTTATTATTCTCACTAATAATTAAAACACCTTTTATTTATTAATCCTTTTTCTAAACACTTTAGAAATAATTCTCTCACTTGATTTAATTTCCAAATATTAAATTCTTAATTAATAATATTAAGAACTTTTTCTTAATTAATTTATAATCAATTAAATCTCATTTAATCAATTGTTAAATTTTCCAATTAATTATTTATTTCATAAATAAATAATTATCAGCCATTATTAATTAATTTCTCCACCATTAAATCATTCTCTTTTATGGTATGACCCTATAGGTTCAATATTAAGCCGGTAGTAGAAATAAATAATAATAAAACTATTTTATCATTATTTATATAAATTCTCTAATTTATTAAATATGATTAATTAATTAATCATATTTATTCTACATCGTGAGGGATACTTCTCAGCATATCGCGACTATCCGGATAATACGAATTCACTGCTTAGAATACCAAGAACCTATTCAGTGAGTAGTTACCGTACAATTCATTCCTTCTACCCTGCAATGTCACGATTAAATACAAGGCATGGAACTTGTGTCAAGCCTATCTTATTTAATAACTTGCTTTCCCATTCACTATGCTTAGTTCTATTTAATGCAAATTAGAAAATCCTTTCTAATTTCATTTACTCTGGCCAGAGATTCCTGAACTAACATAAGTGGATCAGCATTGAACATTCTCTTCCTACACTGGAAGGGGTAGATCCTTTATTGATCATACACTATCTTCGTGTACAAATTCCTATACCCAGTAGAGCCCTTATAATTGTCCCTTGAGACTAAGAACTAAACCAAAGCATAGTTCAGTGTACACAAGATGACTATGATGACCTCAAGTCTAAAGATACTTATACAACTATCACTATGTGAACAGCTGCTGACATGTGAGTGAACTCCATCAGTTGTTCAGCTGTGTGAGTCATGTTCAGTGAACTTATTCTATAATAAGCACCTACATACTAGCTATAGTGTCACCACACAAATGTCTATGAGAATAGACATCCTTCATAATGAAGCAAGCATAGTATGTACCGATCTTTGCGGATTATTAATTACCAGTTAGTAACCCTACCACCAGGAACTATTTAAGTTTAGAGTTATCCTCTTTTAGGTCTCATTATTATGATCTCATCACAATCCATAAAAAGCTTTACTCTAAACTGTGGTATATCTTATTTAAACATTTAAATAGATAGAGCCCGCAATAAAAACAAAAAAAGTCTTTTATTAATATCAATGAAATCAAAACATATTACATTAAAGTTATTCCTAAATCCTCATACATGATTGGACTTAGGACATATCTCTTTCAGTTGACATCCTCAGATGACTCTACAATTGACTCCTCATCACTAGAAACATAATCGTCAATAAGCACCTCATCTTCATTGATAGAATCAGGAGTGGCCTTTTTGCATAACAAATGATTCACCTTTTCAGAAGCTTGTAATGTATCTAAAGAGTTTGATTTGCCATTATCAACACTCTCTAATTCTATCACATGTTTCTATCCTACATCACTGGATCCAATGTCAATTATGGCTCCACCGATTTGGTTGTCAATAATTTCTTTTGCACTAAAAGCAGAGTCTTGATAACTTTCAATATAGGTTCTAACTCAGCTATCTGACTGCTACGGACATCATCTAAATTCTTACTGGCTTTGACCATGTTCTCTAGGTATTCATTATGTTTCTTAAGATTATCTAATTTAACATTAATTAGGCCTAGTTCTTCTTGTCTAGTGAGCATCAATCTATTTTTAGATTTTATTCTGTCTATTTCCTCTTTAAAGCTGATCACACTAGCATGAAGTTGAAACAATTCTACTCTTATATCCTTATCATAATATTTGCAATCATTCCAGAATATATTAGTAGTGGTCTCAGAAGATACCTGCGATGAAGAGGTTTCCATTGATGTTGGATCATTGCATTTTTCTTCCTCTACATATGTACCATTATAGTGCTTTTCATCAGTGACTAATTATTTGTCCTGATGCTTCTTCTATCCATCTTCATTCCTTTTCAGACAAGCTTGTTTCTCATTTTCTTGTGTGGACTCTTCCATTTCACTATTAGAGTGCCCCTTTTCTTCACCATCACACAATTCATGTGTGCTTCCTTTAATCAACTGTTCCTTGCAGCATTCACCGGATACCAACTCTGTAGATTCTCCATCTTCAAGATCTTGACTGTCTCCACTAAATGACTTAACCTTATATTTGGAATTTCTTGAATTTAACTACACTACATTTAAAAACCATCTCAAACATAGTTTGATCTTCTAATTTCTCAAGCTCTCCCAAAGTATAATAGTCATCTGTAGCTTCTTCATTTCCAGTCAAATTTGATCCACTTGTCGAAGCTTCTGAAGTCAGTGATCCTTCAACATTTTCTTCAGGAATTCTGTATTCCTCTGCTACAAGGACATGTTGATTCATTTATGAACTTGTTCATGTTGTTCACTGTCTCAGACCCATATTTGACATTTCTCTGCTTTTTCTCAGCTTCATAGGTCTTCAACTTGTCATAAAGCTCATCTAATGACATTGTATTAAAATCCAATCCTTCTCTGTTGGATGACACTTTATTTATCAAATGATTGGACAAGGTAAGAATAAACTTTCTGTTTATCTATTTCTGTGAGTATTTCTTCCCATGTGTACTCATCTCATACAAAAGTTGGGTGTACCTTCCAAGAAACTATTTGATACTTTCACCGGAAAGAGATTTAAACTCTTGTACTCAGACATCAGAAAATTCAATATGTTCTTGTCTTCAGTTCCCTCCACTATAGCTTCAATGGTTTCCCACATGTGTTTAGCACTAACACAAACCTTAATCCGATGACACATGTTGGAATCCATTAACTCAACTAAAATTGATCGAAGACTTGTATCCAAAGAAACTAATTCCTTATCCCTATCAATGTATTCAGACGGATCCTTTGGGATAAACTCTTGAGGAAATCTACTTTCTGAATCTGTAGTTATAGAAATGTCCTTTCTTGGTACAAATGGACCACTCTATAAAATTCCCTTGTAATACCGGTTAACTACTGAAATAAACAAAGTGATCTTTTTCTTCCATAATTTATAGCTGTTTTCACTGACATTGCTGAAGGAAGGAATCTTGATGCCATTAACTTTCTGAGTGCTCATACTTTCAGATCTGCAAAAATTCTGCAATACAACGTCTCAAAATACAATAACCCAAGCAGTCAAAATCTACCAATACCAATCAATCAACAAATCCACAATAATCAAGAACACTACGACCACAAATTAATCCAAATCTGATCTACACACCAGAAGCACTCCCAGACTCCGTAATAACCAAAACCAATATAGAACTTACTAATCTTACGGATCTGATCTGTATATCGATCAATAGGTTCTGATACCAATTGTTAGGTCCAAAAGGTACATACAGAGGGGGTGAATGTATGTTTTTCAGTTTTCTAAAATTAATTGCAGCGGAAAATAAAACTCGAAAATGAAATAAACAAACACAAGGAGATTCACGAAATAATTCTTGTTAATAAGAAATTAAACCGTAAAGGGTTGCTTATAACTCCGAATATAAATGATTCGAAGCAACAAATATAGAGAGAACCAAAAACAATAACTATCAATCTAGGGTTCTATCTATCGCTCTAAGAATTTAAAGCTCTCATCAAAAGGTATTAAATACAATCAGGGGAGTTTTAAATAATGAGTGTTACAAGTTTGTAAGGATTTAATTGGTGTGGAACAAATTGGACATGATCTCTCCTCATCAAATGAAGCTTTCAAGAGTGCTGAGTTTATTTTTCAAGAGCTCCGCACTGTTGTAAAAAATGGAGAAGATTCAGATCCAATTGCTGCTGATTTGATTATATAGATTGGTAGGGTGGAGAGAAAAGAAGGACACGTAGCTGATTTTACTCCATATATTTTGAATTCACAGCCTTGTAAATTGTATCCTGCGCCCCACAATTTTGGTTCAACTGGCAACTATAATTTGTCAACCTGTGACCTATTTTTGTTCCAGTCGAATTTTCAACCTGCGATTAAATAAAACAGAAGGCAACCTCTTTTTCTTTAATAACTTGCGACTAGTAAATTTGATATAGAAGCTTGGTAACTTGCGATGCATTAAAATGAATGGGAGGCTACCAGTTTCAAGCTACGACTTAACCTCAAGTTGCGACTAGAAATAAAGCAACAATATGTCCTCTTTTTTTGTTTAACCTGCAATACTTGCTCTGTCTTTTTCTTTTGCATTCAGTGTACAACATGTAGGATGGTTTATTTTGTTTTCTTGTGCATCTATTAGAGTGACATGCATGCGGCAGACTATTCACGCGGATATATAAGACGCGCCAGGAGGGGGTTGTTGAACACGCGCCAAGAAGAAAGACTGGGCTGTTGAACACGCGCCAAGAAGAAAGAAGAGGAGGACCCCTGCGTGCGCCATGTGCGCGTGGTTGAGGAGTGCAGCAAATACAACACAGACTCTACCAATTTATTTTTTTACTTGATTTCTTCATTTGCACAATTGCATGTGAGTTTCATTCCTTTTATTTGTTGAACTTCTGTTCATTTATAAACCAAGCACTTTATTCCTGAAAGCAGTATATTGGTACAAAAGTGAGAAATTTCTCTCAAGTCTTGTCTATTGACATGAGTTAAAAAGTTATTATGAGTTCGTTTTCTTTATCAAGATCAGTGAGTTATAGTTTTTATTGTGAATCAATAAATATGTCTAAGGATCGAGATGCAGTTCATGATTTAGAGGAAGGTCTCGCGATGATCAGGCTGGAGGATGAAGAGAATGGAGGGCTAATGTATGAGGAAAACCAGGAGGAGCAATCTGAAATTGACACACGATGGTGTTTAGTGGGGAGATTCTTAATGGAGTCGTCGGTAGATTTTCAGACCATGCAACATAAAATGGCATCTCTTTGGCGTCCAGGTAAAGGAATGTATGTAAAAGAATTGGATAGAAATCGTTACATCTTTCAATTCTATCATGAAGTCAACATTGCCCGGGTGATTGAGGGAAGTCCATGGACATTTGGGCGGTTTCAATTGGTGTTTGTACATCTAAGAGAGGGGGATGATTCCAGAACTGTTTATATCAATACATTGGACCTTTAGGTTCAATTACATGACATTCAAGTAGGGTTCATGTCACAGAGAGTGGTCATTGATGTTGGGAAATATATTGGAAAATATATTGAATCAGAAAATAACAACTTTGTGGGTGTCTAGCGTGATTACTTTCGTGTACGGGTGGCTATTGACCTAAATAAACCATTACGAAGAAGAATGAAGCTAAGGAGAAGCAATGAAGTATGGTGTTGGGTGAAATTTAAATACGAAGGTGTTCCCACTTTCTGCTATATATGTGGTATGATAGGCCATGGAGAAAAATTTTGTGATCGAATCTTCGAAACACCATTGGATCAGATTGAAAAGCTATACGGGGCATTTATGAAAGCAGAGCAGCGGCACTGGTCACACACCATCGGAGCAAAATGGTTAAGGTAAGGTAACAAAATTTCGGTGAGTAGTCCAATGGCGAAAACGGTAGATGGTAACAGCAATTTGCAAGGCGATAATAGTGGGAGGAAGGAAAATGATTTCGGATTTTCTGGAGATACAGGGATTTCAAAATTAAAAAAAGATAGGGTGGTTACAGGAGAAAATTCTCGGAAAAAAGGGAGATAAGGAAGCACTGATGGATACTAATATGAAGGAGGGAAATTTGAGTAACATGGAACATAATTTAGTGGGCTCTAATGAGTCAAATGGGCTTTTTATTTTAGACCCAAAAAGGAAAAAGGTTGGTGAACCTCTTCTGCGAGGCCCAGAGGACAATAACAGGCTTGTCGAGGAAGAAATGATGGACTCTCAGGACATTGAAAATACTCAGTTAAAAAATGAAATGAAGGCGGATGCTGCTCTGCAGACCCGCCACACATCATGAATACATTGAGCTGGAACTATCGGGGTATAGGGCTCTCCCGGAAAGTTCAGTTCCTTTATGACGTAGTGCGTCAAGAGAAGCCTGTTTTCTTATTTTTGTGTGAAACTATGGCTAAAAGATCAAGATTAGAATGGGTGAAAAATAAGCTTGGATTTGAAGGCTTGATTACGGTGGATCCGGTAGGTAAAAGTGGTGGTATTGCTCTAATGTGGAAGGAGAAGGACCAAGCAGAGTTAATAAGTCTATCTCAATATCACATCGATGTTAAGGTATATATTCCTGATATGCAGGAATGGCATTTAACGGGAATATACGGAGACCCAGACAAAATAAAAGGCGGAACACATGGGAGTTGTTGCGTAATCTGGCTAGAGATGCAAATCTTCCTTGGTGTTTATTGGGAGATTTAAATAATGTTAAGAATGTAGATGAGAAATGAGGTGGGGAACCTTATCCGGAGTGGCTAATAGAAGGTTTTAATGTAGCTATTCAAGATGCCAACCTTGTTGATTTAGAATTATCAGGGCACTAATTTACTTGGGAACGTGGTCGCGATACGGAGGGATGGATGGAATGTAGACTTGATAGAGCTTTAACGACTGAGAATTGGTTGAATTTATTTCCCATGGATACATTATATAATCTGGAGGGTGCTCCATCAGATCATAATACTATCCTTCTAGTACCACAGGTGCTGAAACAAAATGCAAGGAAGTACAGGTTTAAATTTGAAAATGCATGGACTACAGAGCCGATGTGTGAGATGTTGGTGCGGGATGGTTGGTCATGTGCTCAGGGGAATAATATCCAGTAGAAAATCAAACTGTACAGTGACAAGTTGGCCAGTTGGGGGAGAGAAATTACTAGGAACTTTGTAGGGTGCATTAAAGAATGTAAAACGGAGCTGAAGTTTTATAAGAATGGAAGGGATGAGGAATCGAAAAGGAAGTATAATGAAGCAAAAAATAAGTTGGATACTATATTCAACCAAAGGGAGATTTTTTGGAGACAGAGGTCCAAACAACTATGGCTTCAAGCTGGTGATAAAAACTTGAAATATTTGCATAGGATGGTTAATGGTCGTAGGAGGAATAATCATATTCAGAAGCTTCAAGATGTTAATGGAAACTGGCTTGACTGGGAAAATGGTCTACCTGTTTTGATTTCAGATTACTTTAAAAATATTTTCACTACAACCGAGGCTGATTGGCAGGAGGTTATAGATTGTGTTCCTCATACTATTACAGAACTTCAAAACGAGGAATTGCTTAGACCAGTTGCAGAGGAAGAGGTTAAAACTACATTGTTCCAGATGAATCCAGACAAAGCGCCTGGGGCCGGATGGCATGACCCCGGCCTTTTATCAAAAGCACTGGAATATAGTAAGGGAAGATGTGGTAAAAACGGTGCAAGATTTTTTCTCCACTGGTATGATAAATACTACTCTGAATGTGACCAATGTAGTATTGATTCCAAAGAAAAAGTGTCCTGCTTTGATTAATGATTTTAGACCGATATCTCTTTGCAATGTCCTAGTCAAAATCATAACCAAGGTAGCTGCTAATAGAATGAAAAAACATTAGAATCAGTCATTTCTGAAAACCAAAGTGCGTTTATGGAAGGTCGATTGATTTTAGATAATGTAATGATCTCTTATGAAGTCATGCATTAATTGAAGCGTAAGAGAAGAGGTAGGGAAGGTCATATGGCCATTAAGCTCGATATAAGCAAAGCTTATGACAGAATTGATGGAGATTCTTGGAGGTTATCTTGAAGAAAATGGGTTATAACGACTGGTGGGTGCATTTAATTATGGCTTGTGTTAATTCAGGTTCGTATAATATAACTCATGGCAATCGGAGTATTGGGCCTATTTTACCAAGCAGGGGAATTCATCAAGGGGATCCGTTATCCCCTTATTCATTATTTGTGCCCAAGGTCTCTCAGCTTTGATTCAGTCCTATGAGGAAAAAAAATTCATTCAAAGAATTAAGGTGTGCAGGTCGGCTCCGAGTGTGAATCATATGCTCTTTGCGGATGATTGTTACCTTTATTGCAAGGAGGATGTGACACAAGCTGAATATATTATGAGACTGCTGTAGACGTTTGAACGAGCTTCAGGCCAAAAAGTTAATCTAGATAAATCAGTGGTTTTCTTTAGTTCAAATATCATTCAAAGTAAGAGAGAGCAGTTGTATCAAATGCTAAACATGAAGGAAGCTGATGTAGAATGCAAGTACTTAGGACTCCCAAACTTCATGCAGAGAAGTAAGGTAGCTACGTTGGGGTATTTGAGAGGCAAAGTCAAAAAACGCATGTAATCATGGAGGGCTCTCTAATCTCTCAGGGTGGCAAGGAGGTTTTAGTGAAGTCGGTAGCTTAAGCCATGCCTACGTACGCCATAAGCGTATTTTTGTTGCCTGCAGAGATACATCGGGATATAGAGAAAATGATCTCAAAATTCTGGTGGAATTCGAAGATTGGTGATAAGAGAGGGATTCATTGGATGAGTTGGAGTGGTTTAAGTAGACATAAATCAGCAGGGGGAATGGGTTTCCGGGACTTAAAATATTTTAATTTAGCGTTGTTAAACAGGGATGGCAGTTCTTTTCTAATCCTTCAAGTTTGGTTAGTAGAGTGTACAAAGCTCGATACTTTCCCAATACGAATTTTCTTGAAGCAAAGATCGGCCATAATCCTAGCTATATCTGGAGGAGTATTTTAGAAGCAAAAGAATTAGTTGCGGGTGGGGCTAGATGGTTGGTGGGCACAGGAGAAGACATAAATATCCCGGGTCAGCCATGGTTATCAGACAGAGAGAAGCCATTCGTTGAATCAATCTCACCGTCTTTGGAAAATAACAAAGTATCATCTTTGATGGTTGTGGATCATAGGATGTGGGATGAGGAGATTATTGCTGATCTTTTTACTGATCGTGATCAGGAGTGTATTAGGAAAGTCAAGATTGTTGATCATGGAGAGAGGGATGAAATATTCTGGCACCTGGAAAAGCATGGTAATTATTCGGTTAAAAGTGCTTATAAATTTTTGCAGGTACATAAGTCATACTGGAGTTTTGCGGATAATGTTAGTTACTGGAGTAAAATTTAGTGTATTAAGGCTCCTGCTAAGTGTTTGAATTTAGTATGGAGGTCGTTATCTTATTGTTTGCCTACGGTAGTTATGCTACAACAAAAAGGAGTAGAGGTGGATGCTCTTTGTCCTATCTGTAGGCAGGAGGCTGAAACCATTGATCATGTATACCTGAGATGTCTAGTCGTAGTTCATTATTGGAGCATTGTTGTGCCAAAGATTCAATGTGCAGGTGTTAATCTAGTGCAGTGGTGGGAGTGTATTCTGGCAAATTGTGACCGTAACAAAAGGGCAAGTGGTAGCTGTTGTATGCTGGTCATTGTGGAAGGCTAGAAATGAAGCTGTTTGGAACAAGAAATTCATCAGAATTTACGTTATTATTGTGAGAGCTAAACAATATCTTGAACAATGGAGTTATTCCCAAAGACAGGTATCGTATTCTAATTTTCCTCAAGCAATGGAGGGGGATGGAAATTCTACGTGGGTGAAGCCACAAGAGTCAGAAATCAAGATATCTGTAGATGTAGCAATATTTCGTGAGTTCACTGCTTCAGGGTTGGGTCTAGTAGCTCGTGGATCGAATGGGGAGCTGTTACTTGCTAAAAACAGTGTTGTTTAATGAGGTGATGAACCCTGAAATGGCTGAGGTTTTAGCCATAAAAGAAGCCCTTAGTTGGACACAAAATCAGTCGTGGCAGAAGATAACAATCGAGTCAGATTGTCGGGGGTTGGTGCAGTCAATTCGTAGTAGTGTTCATATGAGTTCTCCATATGGTGACAGAGTGATGGAATGTCGAAAAATGCTGCAAGAACAAAACACAGTGTTGTTGTTATTTATTAAATGATCTGCTAATATGGTTGCACATGCTTTAGCTCGTGCCTCATATTCTTTTCCAGATCGATGCTTTGATAGGAGTTCTGTTCCTATTGAGGTGGATGTTGCTCTCAAAGAAGATTTAAGTTAATAAAAAAATTTCTTGTTTGTCAAAAAAAAAGCAGTTTATTCCTCATTTAATTTGTAGCTCCATTTGAATATCTCTATTGATTTCCATTCGAATAAAAGCAAATGAAAGTACAGCCATGCATGTATCCTCTCAAAAGCTGTCAGCTCTAATTTTATTTCTTTTACTATTTAAGTTTAAATTTTAACCAAATTAATTTATAAAATAAACTTAGATATAATTTATATTAATAAACTAATTTAGATTCATAGATTAAACTTATACAAAGTTTATAAGATATTTTTTTTAAGTTTATTAAATAAATTATATTAAATATAATTTATATAAATAAACTAATTTAGATTTATAAAACAAACTTATATAAAGTTTATAAAATAAATCATTTTATGTTTATTAAATAAATTATATTAAAGTTCATAAAATAAATTTATTTAAGTTAAAAGTCAAACTTTGAACTTGATCAATTTCTCGAGTTGTTTAGTGTACACCCTATGTATCCTCAAGTTGTTTAATCTCCTAATCTCAGGGTCTCCGTACTTAAAATATTTCCTATCTGCTCGAGTACAAAAACCACTTAACAGTATTTCTAAAAATAATACTCCGTTTCCTTTCACGGATCACTGACGTCTCGTGCACGGGTCTGGTTCACAGACGACTAGTTTCGCTCTCAGACCTTTGTATTATACCCTGTATAAACCACTGTTAAGTCTTCTACCAAATATAACCAACTACACTATGAATCCTTGAGGTCTTCACACTGACTCTGATACCTGCTTCGAATGACTCCAACCTTATTCCTCCGATGCCTGAACATATTAATAAACTTCATACGGATCACTGCTGACTGTCTTCTTCACTGCAGCTAACAAAACCTTTTGTGCATATACCCAATAAAACAATCTGTACTGATCCTAGTGGAACATAGATTATTTCAAAGTCCTTGTTCTATGTTGAGTTATCCAAACCAATATTGTTGAGTTATCCGTACAACTTCACTCTTGCTCAACAACTCCTACAATCTATTCATATCATCAAACACAATCACAAATTCAAGAATAATCCTAAATATCGATTCAAAAATTATATAAAAACCAAAACTCGGTTATAATCATTCTGAACTACAAGATTAACAAAAATTATGTAAAACGATTCATGGGATCATTCTC
This sequence comes from Apium graveolens, assembly GCF_009905375.1. NCBI lineage: Eukaryota > Viridiplantae > Streptophyta > Magnoliopsida > Apiales > Apiaceae > Apium > Apium graveolens. The sequence goes on along the minus strand of NC_133649.1, from coordinate 257,826,628 downwards.
AAGCTACTGGTAACCTAAAAACAATCAAAGATCCAACAAGAATCAAAATCGATTTCAAGCTTCAAGAACAAAAAATCGATTTTAGAAATACTGCACCTCAGATATTGAAACTGGTATGGATGGATAAAGCTTGTTGAGAGTATTATTTTGATTACTAGAACACTCGATTTGGGTCCCTGAATCGATCAAAATCATCAAACAAAGTTTCTGCAGAAATTTTCACCCCCAAAATTATGTTCTTGAAATTCTATTTTCTGAAATGTTTATGAAAATAAATAAATAAAATAAAAATTAAGCATCTATTTATATTTACATAAAATATATCCCTAAAATTAATTAAGGGTGTTTTAATCCCCTAATTAAAATAATTAAGCCCCAAAATAATAATTATGGGGAATAATTTTAAAAGTAATAAAATGTAAAATTTATGTCAAAATTCTCCAAAAATTGTGAATAATTTAAAAATGCAAAAATAATGGGTATTTGAAACATATATAATTCTATAAAAATAAGAACATAAATTTTGAGGGCTTTAACGTTCCGGCAGGGTCTTGGTCCGTTGATTTTTGAAAAATCAAAACGATTCCTAAATTAAAATAAAACCCCGAAAATAAATAAAGTACATTCAAACGCACATAAAACGAGATAAAACGAGTACCTCGATAAAGAAGCTAATAAACATGCGCCCAGATTCCAGATCGATTCAAATAAATGCATTTTCAACACGTAACAAATAATCAAAAAAATTCCTAGTCCACACGAAAACAAAAACAGCAATTAATGAATGTCATATCATGGCAAATGAACATTGTAAATCATATAAACACATAATATGTATTTATTTAACATAAAATATTCACATAATTTTCCCGGATATTACATCCTTCCCCCTTAACAGGATTCTGTCCTTAGATACAGCCTAGAAAAACAAGTGAGGATACTTGGTTCGCATCTCGCTTTCCAATTCCCAGGTCGATTCTTCAACCTTGGAATTCCTCCACAAGAGTCACACCAAAGAAACAGACTTATTCCTAAGCACTCTTTCTTGCCGGTTTAAAATATGCACCGGTTGTTCTACAAAAGACAAATCTGGCTGAATCTCTATTGGCTCGTATTCTGTCACATGATTGGAATCAGGAAAATAATGCTTTAATATTGACACATGGAACACATTATGGATATTCCGCATGTGTGGTGGTAAGGCTAGCTCGTAAGCGACCTTTCCCACACGCCTCAAAATCTCAAAAGGGCTTCCCAAATCTGGATAAACCTTTCTGAGGTGAAATGTTCAATAGCATTGCTTCTCCAACCCCAAATTCCATATCCTTTCTAGCAGGATCAATATATTTGCGTTGACGATCTTGAGATGCCACTAATCTTTTTCGAATGAGTTCTACTTTCTCTTTTGTCTGCTGGATCAATTCTGGACCCAAAATCTTTATTTCACTAACTTCATCCCAACATATTGGAGATCTGCATCTTCTTCCATGCAAGGCTTCGTAAGGCGGCATTTCAATACTGGCATGATAACTGTTGTTGTAGGAGAACTCAACTAATGGAAGATATTCGTCCCAACTTTCTTCAAAATCTAGAGCACACACTCTTAGCATATCTTCTGTAGTCTGAATTGTCCTTTCACTTTGACCATCTGTCTATTGATGATACGCGGTACTCATATTCACATTTGTTCTGAGACAATCTTGAAGACTTCTCCAAAATCTTGAATTAAATCGAGGATCTCTGTCTGAAACTATGGATACTGGAACTCCATGTCGAACTACAATTTTCTGCAGGTATAACCGAACCAATTTATCTAATGAGAATCTCTCATTGATAGGAAGAAAATGCGTTGACTTCGTTAATCTTTCAATAATAACCCAAATAGCATCATGATTTGCTTTGGTCCTCGGTAATCCAACTACAAAATTTGTTGCAATATGTTCCCATTTCCATTCTGGAATGTCCAATGGCTATAACAGTCCACTGGGCCTTTGATGTTCTGCTTTGACTCGCTGGAAAGTGTAACACTTACTCACCCATTCAACAATTTCTTTCTTCATACTTGGACACCAAAAGTTTTCTCTCAAATCTCTGTACATCTTCGTACTTTCGGGATGAATTGAATATCTAGAGTTGTGAGCATCTCGAAGAATTTCATCTATCAGCTCGGCGACGTTGGGTATCCATATCCTGGAAGAAAACCTTAGGATTCCTTTATCATCCTTTTTATTCCCTTTCTCTTCTTGTAACACCCCCAGATCCGGGATCGGGGATCCGGGTCGTCACGGTCTTTCTTTCCACAATATCACTTCACTTAATTAATAATAAATAACCTTATATTGTGACCCCACACTAACACACACCACAACCCGTTATAGTCTCAGAGATGAAATTGAAATAAGTACAAGTCTTTAAATCCACAATTTAAAAGTTATTACAACCCAAAATGATTACTTGATAAATTTACAGTTAATTGCCATTATCTGCCACAAGTTATAATTATACATAATTGATTCTCAAAAGTAGATGGTCTGATCTACAATAGATCTACCTCTGCAGCTATAGCAGCTACAACATCATCGGGAAGACGCGGGACGCTTCCCACGCGCTTGCGCTGGGTCTGCTGGAGTCTGGCCATCTTTCCTAACTGTTGTTGTGTGATGAAGAAATAAAGCAAGAGTGAGCCTTACAGCTCGCAAGATAGTATAAAGTGATAACAATAATATAAGTATCTAAATGGATACTTACTAGAATCTTTTATCAAGTGTAAGATAATTACTTACTAGATATAAGTAAAAACAAGGGATGAAGTTACCAAATACTTCGCTACACTTATATCATTTATAAAGCTACTTGAACTACCACTGTTTAAAGTATAACGAGCTTTTACCAGTTCATCACATAGATGAGACTACAAGACAAGATTTGAATAGATTAAATCTTTGAAATATTATTAAAGGAAATGAAGTTATGATATACTTCATTAAGTTCTGATATGTATATATATATCCACATATACATCTTCTTTATACATTTCCTGAAAACCTCTGTCATGTAAAGTATGAACAGAGTTTGAAACATCCAATAAATTTTGGGAAAGGAAAAGAATTTTGGCATAAACCAGGTATCTTGCTGATCAGGCAAAGATACCAATAAGTAACCTTTTCTACTAGTAGATGGACGAATTCCCCACTGGTCATCACCCTGGTCTCAATAGGACCTTATGCTAGACTGCCACTCAGCTACTTATGCATTTGATGGACTCCTACTGAGCCACTTACACTATCATGGACGCCCACTGAGCCCATGTTGCTTATGCCGACTCAATAGATGGACTTACTTCCCGAACGTTGGGTAAGTAATCAATTCATTTACCAAAACTGCAACCTTGTTGCGAATATAAAATACACCACAGAGCCGGATCCCTCAGGTTTTGAGCGAGTATTTAAATCCCCTTAAAAAGGAAGATCTTAAATATAAAAATGAGTTTTGGGATCCGCTCTAACTTTTAAAAATCATTTTGAAGACTCGAAAACACTTTAAAGAGTGTTTGGAGTAAAGCTGATTTAATGAAGTAAATCAGTCCCCAGTATATTTAGAAAATGTCTGAATATTATTATTTAAATAATATTCCCATAAAGAATAATCTTTATAAAAATAATTGAAGTAGAAGTATTAAAACTTATACTTGAAACGAGTATTAAATAACCAAAGATATACTTATACGAAAATACTATCTTTATTTGAATAATCGAAAATAAGTTTGATTATTGACACCTTATTCTTTAATAAAATAAAGAATATATTGCAGTAATAAGCGGAGTCATAATATCTCGAATGAATATTATAAATAATATTCATAAAATAAAGGAGTCATACATCCTCAAATGAATATCCAAGTAATATCCAATAATAATATAAAAGAGTCATAAGCCCTCGATAATATTCGAAATAATATTCAATAAATAATATAAAGTTATCGAATAACCCTTATTCGATTAATAGTTTTGAAAACTATAACCATATATATATATGAATATATATATATATACATATATAGAAAATCTACTCGGGATCCTCGACTCCCGGTTTTAGAAAATGTTTTCACCTTTTGGGTCCTTATAATATGGGTATATGCAAAATACTGCTATCCTCTAGCATAGGTATTATCAACTGAACCAACAGATATATATATATGGCAAGAATACGAAACATGCATGCATATGACCATATAACATGCTACAATATATCGCAAGAATCTGCTATAACAAATATGCATTTAACGCAAGATCATGCATATACACAAATACATCACAACAACAGTATAACGGATAGAAAACTTGCCTGAGCGACTTGGGGTGATAAAAGGCTCGGGACGAGTTTGGTAACCTATAAACAACAAGTAAGTTGGAATTAAACCAAAGTCACTTGTAAATCTATACTTTAACTAACTTAGACTCTAACGCTTATTTTGCGCTTACTGATTCACTTAAGTCACTCGAGTACCCTCGGCTCCACCATTTTTAATAATTTAACCTTTACGAGTTTTAAGGCGATTCCTTCGCGAGTGTCTTACTAACTGCCTAACACACTTACCATAAATGTTTCATATATTAATTAACCCCTTTTTGGTCTTTAACCTATGTTTCAAAGTAAGGAGAGGGGAAAAGTTTCGTTCACGAAACGCCGTTACTTGAAACGGTCGTTTCTCCTAAACTGTGCATCGGAATCGAACGAACTACATATCAAAACGAAGCTCGTAACACGAGCTATCTAGACATGGCAATGTTCAAAATCTATCAGGGGGCTCTCGGGTCCTAATGTTATGCACAAAAGCAGTCCAAAGAAAATCGGACGTTACGACGGCTATGTTTACGCGATTTTCCAATTTAAAACCATTCAAAACCAACTCAATTCAATCTCAAATCAAACATACAACCAACATCCATCCTTATCACATCATATCAGCCCCAACCAATTCAATTTTAACATTCATACTTATGCCTAAGCTTGAATTTAACTATACTACAATCTTTTAACCAAAACAACAACATTTACCATTCCATTTCAATACCATTTCAATCCCAAACTCTAAATCACAAACATTAAGCTACAATATCACCCTACTAATCAAAATCATCTTATAATACATAGGAATCTAGGGTTTGGAGATGATATACCTTCCTCGAAGTGGTGGGAGGAGCTAGGTAGCCTTAAGAAGCCTTGAGAAGTCTTAGGAATGCTTGGATCTTCAAGGAAATCAAGAAAAATTTCAAGTTAAAAAACTTGAAAACACTATTCATTGTCTTCTTCATTGATTAAATGAAGAAGATTGAGAAGGAATTGATGGCTTAAAATCATGATATAGCCCTAACTAAGCATAAAGATGATTAGGGAATTAACACACCAATTTAGGAAGCTTGGATCTTGAGTTTTGAATTTCTTGCCCTTTTGCAATAGTAAAAAGCCGAGAGCTAACTTGCTTGAATGAGGGAATTGATTTTTGTGTTTTGATGAAAATGATTTGCTTGGCTTGGTTGGTTTGATTTTGTTTTTGTTTTAGTAAATTACCTAGTTGCCCATGATTTTGTGTGGTTAAAAAGCCACCACATCTCCTTCCTTCCCATGTCATGCCTATGTCATGCTATGATGTCATCCTTCCCTCTTTGTCCTCTTCTCATTGGTTGGGTGACATCACTCTCTCTAATCCCTTTGCTTAACTTCCTAATTATTTGCCTAATGACCGCTGATCTGCTATACGGTTCGCTTAACTTTCATTTTCGTTTATCATTTGAAGGATCATACCCGGGATCTTATTACTTAGGTTCCCTTAACCTTTCTCAATACATTATATTCCTTTTTATGATCCTCTATTATAATCCTTTAATTTAAATCCTTTTTATCCTGCTACCTTATACTCAATTCTTTCCGTATCTAGTAGATTTCCGGGAAAAACCAAAGTGTTCGGAATTGGATTCTGGCGATCTTTACATACACTCATATACCATATAGAGTACTAATAAAATCTCAGAATATCCATAATAGAACCCCTACATAGTGTGGCATGAAAAGTTTTCTCATTCAGCAAAAACACTATTCACAAGGGTTACAAAAAGTTGAAAATTTTGGGGGTTATTACAGTCTCCCCTCCTTAAAAGGATTCCGTCCCGGAATCAAACAGAAAACAAATGGGGGTACTTTTCTAGCATTGTGCTCTCTAGTTCCCAAGTTGATTCTTCCACATTATGATTCTGCCATAGTACTCTGACTAGCTTGATTACTTTGTTCCGAAGCACCTGCTCCTTCTTATCTATAATCCTTACTAGCTTCTCCACGTAAGTTAGATCTGGCTGCATATCCACCTGCTCGTACTCCACTATGTGTCTGGCATCCCGATGATACTTCCTTAGCATTGACACATGGAACACATTATGAACTTGTTGCAAATTAGGGGGTAAGGCTAGCTCGTAAGCTAACTTTCCAATCCGTCTTAATATCTCAAAAGGTCTAATGTATCTTGGGCTTAGTTTTCCTTTCCTTCTGAACCTCATTAATCCCTTCCAAGGGGATACCTTTAGCAGTACTAAGTCCCCGACTTCATATTCCTTGTCCTTTCGGGCTAGGTCTGCATATTTCTTCTGTCTGTCTTGGGCTTCTACAAGCCATCCTCTGATGAGATCCACTATATCTTTGGTCCTTTGGACCACTTCGGGTCCGAGCATCTTCCGCTCTCCTACTTCATCCCCGTATAAGGGAGATCGACACCTTCTTCCGTAGAGGGCCTCATAAGGCGGCATTCCGATGCTAGCATGAAAGCTATTGTTATAAGAAAACTCGATCAACGGCAATTGATCATCCCAACTCCCTTTAAAGTCTATTGCACAGACTCTCAACATATCCTCTAGTGTCTGGATGGTCCTTTCACTCTGCCCATCCGTCTGGGGATGGTACGCGGTACTCATATTTAACTTGGTCCCCGCACATTCCTGAAAGCTCCTCCAAAATTTGGAGTTGAACCTGGGGTCTCGGTCTGAGACAATGGACGCTGGGACTCCATGTCGCGTTACTATTTCCTTAAGGTAAATGTTCACCAGTCTATCGACTATGTATCTCTCATTGATAGGAATGAAATGAGCTGACTTTGTCAGTCGGTCTATAATTACCCAAATGGCGTCGTGATTGGCTTTCGTCCTTGGCAAGCCTACAACAAAATCCATCGCTATATGTTCCCATTTCCATTCGGGAATCTCCAGGGGTCGTAAGAGTCCACTGGGTCTCTGGTGCTCTGCCTTTACCCTTTGGCAAGTCAAACATTTGTTTACCCATTCTGCTACGTCCCTCTTCATGTTGGGCCACCAGTAATATTCCTTCAAATCCCTATACATCTTGGTACTTCCCGGGTGAATGGAATACCTTGAACTATAGCTTTCATCCAATATCTCATCTTTAAGCTCTTGAATATTCGGAACCCAAATCCGGTAGGAGTACCTCATTATCCCTTTATCATCTTTCTCAGTATGGATCTCCTCTCCAGTCATTGACTCTCTACCTTCATTCATTATTTTCTCCTGGCACAATCTGATCTTTTCCAATAACTCTGGCTGCATTGAGATCTCAAAAAGCTTTTCAGTTTCGGTTCCGGTTACCTTTACTTCTATTTCCATTCTCTCAAAATCCCTTATCAATTCTTCCGAAGTTATCATTCTGAGTCTTTCCTTTCTACTAAGGGCATCAGCCACCATATTGGCTTTCCCTGGATGATAGAGAATCTCACAATCATAGTCCTTGATTAGTTCTAACCATCTCCTCTGGCGCATGTTGAGCTCTTTCTGCGTAAATATGTACTTGAGGCTCTTATGGTCTGTGAAAATCTCGCACTTCTCTCCATACAAGTAGTGCCTCCAAATTTTTAAGGCAAATACTATTGCCGCGAGCTCAAGGTCATGAGTAGGATATCTAACCTCGTATTCCTTCAATTGTCTCGACGCATACGCAATCACTTTACCGTGCTGCATAAGCACACATCCTAATCCTTTGTGCGACGCGTCACTATATATCATAAAATCTCCTTTTCCGTCCAGCAATGCCAATACTGGAGCCGTTATCAACCTTTTCTTTAATTCCTGAAAACTGTTCTCGCATTTCTCCGTCCATTCAAACTTCTCTGTCTTACGAGTAAGTCATGTCAAAGGGGCTGCGATCTTCGCAAAGTCCTGTACAAATCTACGATAGTAGCCGGCCAATTCTATAAAACTCCTTACCTCTGTGGGTGTGGTTGGCCTTTCCCAATTTGAGACCGCCTCTATCTTGGAGGGGTCGACCAATACTCCTTCTTTATTGATCACATGTCCTAAAAACTGTACTTCATTCCGCCAGAATTCACACTTCGAGAATTTGGCATATAACTATTCCTCTCTGAGTATTCCTAGAGCTATCCTCAAATAATCTGCATGTTCTATCTCAGTCCTTGAGTAGATCAAAATATCATCAATAAAAACTATCACACATTTGTCCAAGTACTTCTTAAATACTCTATTCATTAAATCCATGAAAGTCGCTGGGGTGCTGGTTAATCCAAAGGACATTACCAAGAACTCATAATGCCCATACCTAGTACGGAACGCTGTCTTGGGAATATCTTCGGGTTTAATCTTCAGTTGATGATATCCAGTTCTCAGGTCAATCTTGGAAAAATAAACAACATCCTTTAGCTAGTCGAATAGATCGTCTATTCTAGGTAATGGGTACCTGTTCTTTATGGTTAGCTTGTTCAACTCTCGATAGTCTATGCACAGCCTCATGCTCCCATCTTTCTTCTTAACAAATAGAACTGGTGCTCCCCACGGAGACACACTGGGTCTTATCATACCCTTATCCAAGAGTTCCTGCAATTGGATAGCTAATTCCTTCATTTCTAACGGGGCTAACCGGTAAGGTGCTTTTGAAACTGGCGCCGTCCCTGGGGCCAACTCAATAGCAAATTCAATCAATCTATCGGGTGGTAATCCCGGAAGGTCTTGTGGGAATACATCTTCAAATTCGTTGACTACTGGAATATCTTGTAAGTTAGGCACCTCCTTCTGCGTGTCCACCACATAGGCTAGGTAGGCCTCACTTCCTTTTCGTAGCATCCTTTTGGCCTGGACCATGGTCAAAAATCTCTGCGTCTGCCTCTTTCCTCTAAATATAACTTCTTTCTTCCCTGGGAAATTTAACTTAACTTTCTTCCCTTTACAGTCTATCTGAACATCATTGCTAGATAGCCAGTCCATTCCCAAAATTACATCAAACTCCCCTAATTTAAAAGGGATCAGATCAACACTAAAAGATTGCTCCCCTATGCCTATCTCACAGGCAGGGTGAATCTGGTTAACAGGAATAATTTCATGATTGGCTATTTTTACTTGTAAGGGTTCTATCAAGGGTTCAGCCTTAAGTCTTAACTTACGCGCAAGGTCCTTTGATATAAAAGATTTAGTTGCTCCCGAATCAAATAAAATGTTTTCACTAACTGAATTTAGAGAAAGGGTACCTGCTATCACATCTGAATCTTTCATAGCATCCTGGACTGTCATGTTGAAAGTCCTCGCAGTAGGTGGCTTATTAGAAGCAACCCTGCTTGCTCCCGAAGCTGCTGGTTTGTTCATTGGGCATTCCCTCTTCCAATGACCTGGGCGTCCACACTGATGACAAGTGGTGGTTGGAATGACGGCAGGGGTTGATGATGGGCACTTAGTTGAATAGTGGCCTTCCCGACCGCACTTAAAGCAGGTTACTGGCTTTCCTTTACACTCCCCAGTGTGATTCCTTCCACATATGTTACAGGCTGGCAATGGGGGTCGAGACTGGTTGGAATAGGACATTCTTGATTTCTGGCCGCCCTGGCTCACACTCACACTCATTGGCCGCTTAAACCCAGTGTTCCTTCCTGGTAGGGACACTGCTCCTCGATTAAATCTAGTTGGGAAGCTCCTTTCCTGCAGAACCTCCACCCAAGCTCATACTTTTCCTCTTTATTCCTTTCTTCTCTTTTTCCTTCTGCATCTGTTCACTTCCGACTTCTACAATCCTTGCCTTTTGCACCAGAGTGGCATAGTCCGTAAGCTCAAGGATTGCCACCATATTCTGAATCCACGGTTTCAGTCCCTGCTGAAACCTCCTAGCTTTCTTTTCCTCAGTGCTCACAAACTCCGGCACAAACCTTGATAACTCAGTAAATTTCGCTTTGTACTCTGCTACAGACAAGTTATTCTGCTTTAGCTCCAAGAACTTGAGCTCCATCTGGTTTTCCATAAACCTCGGGAAATACTTTCCCAGAAACAACTGACTAATTCTCTCCCAGGTTATAATAACATCTGTCTCCATGTTTTTCTTGGCCTCCCACCAGTAGTTAGCTTCTCCTTTCAGAAGGTAGGTAGCAAATACAGTCTTCTGTGCCTCATCGGTACTCAAAATCTCAAAGGATTTCTCCATTTCCTTTAACCATGCCCTTGCCTCAACTGGGTCGGCTGATCCGTGGAACTCAGGGGGCTTAAGGGACTTAAAAGCCCTGAAAGAGTTTGCCACGGTATTGTTATTTCCTTGAGGGGTGGGTTGGGTTGACGTTCCAAATTCTGCCTTAGGAGTTGCATGAACTGGCCCATGGGATCCATGCCTGGGTTTGGTACTGGTTGCTCAACTTCAGTTTCTCCTTCTTCAGCCTCTATCTCAAATCCCTCAACATCATATGTTTCCTCTTCCTCTTCATACATGGAGTCATCCTGTTCCACATAATCCTCATCTTCCTCTTCACTGTGTTCCTGGTTCCTATCATCCTGATTATGGCTTCCCTGGTCCTCAGATCCAGGGTTCGCCTTAGTTCCAATCTTTCTTGGCGGCATGATTCTGATAATAAAAAAATTATTTGGAAATTCAACGTTAGGTCACAATCATATACAACATTGTGCCTTGCACAACTTCATAATGAGGATAACGTATATCACAATTCTATTATTTTAAGAAAGTTCTAATACGAAGTGCAGTAATAATAATGATAAAAACAGTGATCTCGTCACTAAGGAACTGAACCGAAGGAAATAAATATATACATAATGCGAGAATTACATAGTTTGATCTGGTCAAAAGTACAACAGTGCTACAATCATATGTCCCAAAAGTGATACACAAGACTCTATCTGTCTAGTCAGAAAAAGGGATGCTATATACAAGTCAACTATCCCGGAAAATTGGCTCTTACTAAGGCCTCGGCTAACTAGACAACTAGACTATTCCATCGTCAATCCTGAATCATACACCGGAGCGGGTCAGCTCCCATACCCTTTCCATCGCACGACGGAAGATATAGTCGGCATGCCGCCTGGAGATCCTACCATGCCTGTCCCCCTGGAGAGATCTGAGTCTCACTCGGGATGTGAGCTCTATCCCCGTAAGCTCCCTCCTCAAGGATCGGGGTATAGAAGCCCTAGTCTCATAAGCTCGGGTACGCCTACCCGCCCTCTCTGCATCCAACTCCCTCCTGGCCTCATCCAGTCGGCCCTCGGCAACAGCCACTCGGGTCCTCAGAACATCCTGAACATATCCATGAGCTAACGAAGACTACCTGTGGGCAGGGTCAAGAGGTGGTGAATCCGGAGCCGCTGAGGGTGCCTCCTCGGTCTGCCTAGGCTCGGAAGTATGGGTCTCTGAGCTGTCATCATCGGGAATCCAGGATAGTGGTGGAGGGGTAGGGGCTCTGACCACCGGAAGTGTGGGTAATGGGGTACCAGCATACACTACCATAGGTCCAACACGCTCCTCAGCTACTGGGACCTCATCCGGGTCCTCCTCATCTGGAATAGCAATAACCTCTGTCTCTGACTCCTCTGAGGGGTCCTCCTCATCTGAAATAGCAATGACCTCCGTCTCTAACTCCTCTGAGGGGTCCTCCTCATCCTCCTCCATCTCAGGCTCCTCCTGATCCTCAACATCTAGCAGTGCCTCATCATGCTCACGCTCGAACATCTCAGGGTCCTCTATCTCAGGCGCCTACACATTAAACGAGCTAAGTTACTATCATGATACTTATAAGGGTTCCCGTAAGGGTTTTAGCTGTCAGCACTACTTTAAGTAGTTCGACCATGAACTTGGCAAGAGTTCTTATTATCTTTGTGAGTTTATTATTATATCGTCGCATCATCTCTGAGGTTTATAACGCTTAGCTCTGATACCATTTCTGTAACACCCCCAGATCCGGGGTCGGGGATCCGGGTCATCACGGTCTTTCTTTCCACAATATCACTTCACTTAATTAATAATAAATAACCTTATGTTGTGACCCCACACTAACACACACCACAACCCGTTATAGTCTCAGAGATGAAATTGAAATAAGTACAAGTCTTTGAATCCACAATTTAAAAGTTATTACAACCCAAAATGATTACTTGATAAATTTACAGTTAATTGCCATTATCTGCCATAAGTTATAATTATACATGATTGATTCTCAAAAGTAGATGGTCTGATCTACAATAGATCTACCTCTACAGCTATAGCAGCTACAACATCATCGGGAAGACGCGGGACGCTTCCCACGCGCTTGCGCTGGGTCTGCTGGAGTCTGGCCATCTTTCCTAACTGTTGTTGTGTGATGAAGAAATAAAGCAAGAGTGAGCCTTACAGCTCGCAAGATAGTATAAAGTGATAACAATAATATAAGTATCTAAATGGATACTTAATAGAATCTTTTATCAAGTGTAAGATAATTACTTACTAGATATAAGTAAAAACAAGGGATGAAGTTACCAAATACTTCGCTACACTTATATCATTTACAAAGCTACTTGAACTACCACTGTTTAAAGTATAATGAGCTTTTACCAGTTCATCACATAGATGAGACTACAAGACAAGATTTGAATAGATTAAATCTTTGAAATATTATTAAAGGAAATGAAGTTATGATATACTTCATTAAGTTCTGATATGTATATATATATCCACATATACATCTTCTTTATACATTTCCTGAAAACCTCTGTCATGTAAAGTATGAACAGAGTTTGAAACATCCAATAAATTTTGGGAAAGGAAAAGAATTTTGGCATAAACCAGGTATCTTGCTGATCAGGCAAAGATACCAATAAGTAACCTTTTCTACTAGTAGATGGACGAATTCCCCACTGGTCATCACCCTGGTCTCAATAGGACCTTATGCTGGACTGCCACTCAGCTACTTATGCATTTGATAGACTCCCACTGAGCCACTTACACTATCATGGACGCCCACTGAGCCCATGTTGCTTATGCCGACTCAATAGATGGACTTACTTCCCGAACGTTGGGTAAGTAATCAATTCATTTACCAAAACTGCAACCTTGTTGCGAATATAAAATACACCACATAGCCGGATCCCTCAGGTTTTGAGCGAGTATTTAAATCCCCTTAAAAAGGAAGATCTTAAATATAAAAATGAGTTTTGGGATCCGCTCTAACTTTTAAAAATCATTTTGAAGACTTGAAAACACTTTAAAGAGTGTTTGGAGTAAAGCTGATTTAATGAAGTAAATCAGTCCCCAGTATATTTAGAAAATGTCTGAATATTATTATTTAAATAATATTCCCATAAAGAATAATCTTTATAAAAATAATTGAAGTAGAAGTATTAAAACTTATACTTGAAACGAGTATTAAATAACCAAAGATATACTTATACGAAAGTACTATCTTTATTTGAATAATCAAAAATAAGTTTGATTATTGACACCTTATTCTTTAATAAAATAAAGAATATATTGCAGTAATAAGCGGAGTCATAATACCTCGAATGAATATTATAAATAATATTCATAAAATAAAGGAGTCATACATCCTCAAATGAATATCCAAGTAATATCCAATAATAATATAAAAGAGTCATAAGCCCTCGAATAATATTCGAAATAATATTCAATAAATAATATAAAGTTATCGAATAACCCTTATTCGATTAATAGTTTTGAAAACTATAACCATATATATATATATATGAATATATATATATACATATATACAAAATCTACTCAAGATTCTCGACTCCCGGTTTTAGAAAATGTTTTCACCTTTTGGGTCCTTATAATAAGGGTATATGCAAAATACTGCTATCCTCTAGCATAGGTATTATCAACTGAACCAACAGATATATATATGGCAAGAATACGAAACATGCATGCATATGTACCATATAACATGCTACAATATATCGCAAGAATCTGCTATAACAAATATACATTTAACGCAAGATCATGCGTATACACAAATACATCACAACAACAGTATAACGGATAGAAAACTTGCCTGAGAGATTTGGGGTGATAAAAGGCTCGGGACGAGTTTGGTAACCTATAAACAACAAGTAAGTTAGAATTAAACCAAAGTCACTTATAAATCTATACTTTAACTAACTTAGACTCTAACGCTTATTTTGCGCTTACTGATTCACTTAAGTCACTCGAGTACCCTCGGCTCCACCATTTTTAATAATTTAACCTTTACGAGTTTTAAGGCGATTCCTTCGCGAGTGTCTTACTAACTGCCTAACACACTTACCATAAATGTTTCATACATTAATTAACCCCTTTTTGGTCTTTAACCTATGTTTCAAAGTAAGGCGAGGGGAAAAGTTTCGTTCGCGAAACGCCGTTACTTGAAACGGTCGTTTCTCCTAAACCGTGCATCGGAATCGAACGAACTACATATCAAAACGAAGCTCGTACCATGAGCTATCTAGACATGGAAATGTTCAAAATCTAGCAGGGGGTTCTCGGGTCCTAATGTTATGCACAAAAGCAGTCCAAAGAAAATCGGACGTTACGACGGCTATGGTTACGCGATTTCCCAATTTAAAACCATTCAAAACCAACCCAATTCAACCTCAAATCAAACATACAACCAACATCCATCCTTATCACATCATATCAGCCCCAACCAATTCAATTTTAATATTCATACTTATGCCTAAGCTTGAATTTAACTATACTACAATCTTTTAACCAAAACAACAACATTTACCATTCCATTTCAATACCATTTCAATCCCAAACTCTAAATCACAAACATTAAGCTACAATATCACCCTACTAATCAAAATTATCTTATAATACATAGGAATCTAGGGTTTGGAGATGATATACCTTCCTCGAAGTGGTGGGAGGAGCTAGGAATCCTTAAGAAGCCTTGAGAAGTCTTAGGAATGCTTGGATCTTCAAGGAAATCAAGAAAAATTTCAAGTTAAAAAACTTGAAAACACTATTCATTGTCTTCTTCATTGATTAAATGAAGAAGATTGAGAAGGAATTGATGGTTTAAACTCATGATATAGCCCTAACTAAGCATAAAGATGATTAGGGAATTAACTCACCAATTTAGGAAGCTTGGATCTTGAGTTTTGAATTTCTTGCCCTTTTGCAATAGTAAAAAGCCGAGAGCTAACTTGCTTGAATGAGGGAATTGATTTTTGTGTTTTGATGAAAATGATTTGCTTGGCTTGGTTGGTTTGATTTTGTTTTTGTTTTAGTAAATTACCTAGTTGCCCTTGATTTTGTGTGGTTAAAAAGCCACCACATCTCCTTCCTTCCCATGTCATGCCTATGTCATGCTGTGATGTCATCCTTCCCTCTTTGTCTTCTTCTCATTGGTTGGGTGACATCACTTTCTCTAATCCCTTTGCTTAACTTCCTAATTGTTTGCCTAATGACCGCTGATCTGCTAAACGGTTCGCTTAACTTTCGTTTTCGTTTATCATTTGAAGGATCATACCCGGGATCTTATTACTTAGGTTCCCTTAACCTTTCTCAATACATTATATTCTTTTTATGATCCTCTATTATAATCCTTTAATTTAAATCCTTTTTATCCTGCTACCTTATACTCAATTCTTTCCGTATCTAGTGGATTTCCGGGAAAAACCAAAGTGTTCGGAATTGGATTCTGGCGATCTTTACATACACTCATATACCATATAGAGTACTAATAAAATCACAGAATATCCATAATAGAACCCCTACATAGTGTGGCATGAAAAGTTTTCTCATTCAGCAAAAACACTATTCACAAGGGTTACAAAAAGTTGAAAATTTTGGGGGTTATTACACTTCTCCTATCAACTCTTCTTGTTCATGGCTCATTACTTCTTCCTGACATTTTTTTATTTTCTCTAATAGTTCTGGTTGAAAAGTTATAGCACACAACATATCTGTAGACATACTTGAAATACTGACCTCTATTTCAAGCTTCTCAAATTCCTTGACCAATTCCTCAGATGAAGTGATTATATTTAGCCTTTCTTTCCTGCTCAGAGCGTCTGCCACCCCATTTGCTTTTCCTGGATGATAGTTAATGGTACAATCATAATCCTTGATCAATTCGAGCCATCTTCTTTGCATCATGTTCAATTCCTTCTGGGTGAAAATATACTTCAAACTCTTATGGTCCGTGTAGATCTCACACCTCTCTCCATAAAGATAATGCCTCAATAACTTCAATGCAAACACTATAACTGCCAATTCCGGATCATGAGTTGGATACTTTTCTTCATGTGGTTTCAATTGTCTTGAAGCGTAGGCTATCACTTTGTCATATTGTATTAAAACACATCCCAATCCTTTATACGATATGTCACTATAGATCATAAAGTTTTCTTGATCATCTGGTAAGACTAGCACTCGAGAAGATACTAATCTGTTCTTAAATTCCTGAAAACTCTCCTCGCATTTTTCATCCCATTCAAACTTCTGGTTCTTTCTGGTAAGCTTTGTCAATGGCGTAGCTATCTTCGCAAAATCTTGCACGAATCTTCTGTAGTAACCTACCAATCCCATGAAACTTCTTACTTTTATTGGAATATTTGGTCTCTCCCAGTTGATTATACCTTCAATCTTTGACAGATCCACTTCCACTCCTCTATTACTAATCACGTGCCCAAGAAGTTGTACTTCTTTTAACTAAAATTAACACTTGGAAAACTTTGCGTACAATTTCTCTTGTCGCAGTGTCTCCAGAACTAGCCTTTAATGCTATGCATGCTCTTCTTCCGTCTTGGAATATATTAAGATATCATCTATAAATACGATCACGAATTTATCCAAATACTTTTCGAATACTCGATTCATTAGATCCATGAAAGCTGCTGGTGCATTAGTCAATCCAAATGCCATTATCAAAAACTTATAATGCCCATATCTGGTTCTGAATGCGGTCTTCAGAATGTCTTCTGGCTTAATCTTCAGTTGATGGTATCCGGATTTTAAATCAATCTTAAAAACCATACAATGCCTTTCAGTTGGTCGAACAAATCATCAATCATTGGCAACGGATACTTGTTCTTAATGGTCAGCTTATTCAATTCTTGATAATCAATACATAGCCACATACTTCCATCATTCTTCTTGATAATCAATACACTGGGTCTTATAACTCCTTTCTCCAAAAGATCTTGCAATTGAGTTGCTAATTCTTTCATTTCCACTGGTTCCATCAGATATGGAGCTTTAGATACTGGTTTCGTTCCGGGTGCTAAATCAATTGCAAACTCAATCTCTCTGTCGGGAGGTAACCCTGGAAGGTCATCTGGAAAGACATCTGGGAACTCATTGACAACTGGAATTGCTTCTTGTGCGGGAACTTCTTTGCTGATGTCTATCACAAGGGCCAAATATGCCTCACAATTCTGATGCAATAACTTCTTCTCTTGAGCTATCGTTAAGAACTTCTTTTCCTTCTTATTCCTTCGAAATATTACCTTCTTCTTACTATCCAATATTTGAAGTCTCACTTTCCTATTCTTACAATCAATCTGAGCGTTATTCTCTGACAACCAATCCTTTCCTAAAATTACATCAAATTCTCCCAACTTAAAAGGTATTAGGTTGGCATAAAAATGATGTCTTGTTATCTCAATGTCATACCTTGGACATACTCTGTCGACGAGAACTTAGTTCATACTAGATAGTTCTACCATTAACGCTTATTCTAACAATTCAATTTCATAATGCAATTTATCGACAAAAATTCTTAGAATTAGATGACCTTGTAGCTCCAGAATCAATTAAAACTTTAGCATCTACAGAGTTAACTGGAATCGTACCTGCAACCATATCGGACTTCTAAATAGCATCCTTCATAATCATATTTAACGTTCTGGCTTTGGATTGAGCTGGTGGTCCTTCCATCATTGGCATACTCTGGGGTGATGGTCCTTCAATCTTTGGCACATTTATTCCCGGAGCTTGCTCTTTACAGTTGTTAACATAATGCCCTATCTTCCCACATCAGAAACATGTAACGTCTGATATCTGATTACGACACTCATAAGCATGATGTCCTTTTATGTTACACAGGCAACAAATAACGATAGCCTTGCAAGGTCCATAATGCTTCTTACCGCACATTCTACAATCTCGAACTGATGGACAACTAGTCTTTTGTTAATTCGGGACTGATTACCTTGACTTCTCTTTCCATCTGCTAGTCCTTTAATTCTTGGCACCTTTGCAACTGGACCTGATACACGTCAGTTCCTGTAGATGTGTCCAACCTTCCCACAATTGAAATATATAATCCTCGACTTTTGAGCAGACATTCGATTTTTACACTTATTCGCATAGTGTCCTTTATGATTGCACTTAATATATGATAAATTAGCCTTACAAACCCCAAAATGCCTTTTTTTTACAAATTCTACAATATGGCAATGGTGGACAGTTGAAATTTTGATGATTTGGATTCTGAGTATGACCCTCTATTTGCTTACTCTTCTTCTTCGAACCCATTATTCTGATAAGAAAACAAGCAACTTATATAATAATCTGTCAAGCATAGTGTCAAATATGAGAAATCCTTTAGCAAATCAAAATTCTCACGCATTATCACTTATCCAAAGTATCATAACTTGCTACCATATTAACACATACAACATGATTATCACATAATCATGCTTACTATCTCAAAGAACAATAGTTCAAAGAAAAAGATAAGAAATTATCAAAATCTTCCAACTCTTGCTCAACGATCTCAAATAAACCAACAATTGGTGGATAGGGTTGCAACACAACCTTCCAACCTCTTTTCTCACTTATTACTATCCTCAGAAATCAACAATGCAACGCAATGGCACAAAAGCCTAAAGCTAGAAACAAAATAGGAAATCTGAATAATTTTGCTATAAACCAGCCCAATAACCTAAACATAACCCTATAAGAGTGAAACTACACGCGCTTATCTGATGTGATCTTCCTATGACTTACTTAAGACAACCCTAAGCCTGTTTTAGTGACCATAAACCTGTAGCTCTAATACCAACATGTGACGCCCTCCAAATCCGGGTCTAGATTTGGGGGTCACTAACCAATAAATCAAACTAAAATAGCCACAACGGAATAATATAATAAATATGACCCCATGTATGCAACTGGATCGATCATAAGTTATAGTATGAAACAGGCACTAAACCAAACTAAATGTTATTACAGCCCATAAGTCGATTTAGTTTTACAGACTATTCAAATTTTATTATAAACTACTATACTAACCGTTCGCCTCAAGACAATCTACTTGGAAAGCACACCAAATTAATTACAAGAAAATAACTCCTGATCAACCTGGAATTCAGACATGTTCTGGCCTAGCTGAAGGATCAAAATGATAAACAAGCAGTATATAACTTATACTTGAAACAACAACATCAATATATCTGAGGAATGAAACTGAACAACAATATCAGAGTAAACCAAAAACCATTATAAACTTTGATGATAAACCAAACTTTTTGATATTTTAGATTGGAATCCTCGAACGATGGTGTGTTGCGGCCGGTGATCAGACGCGGAACAACACCGGTATGCCAAAACATATCCAACTAAACAAACAGGGCACCCAATACACACATTGGCCTAGCGAGGTATTATAATAAAGTATAATGCTTGGCTCATAGTGGACCGCCGCCGCATCCTCTTACGCTACTATCCAATCCATAAAAACATTTTTAATCAAAGGATCCGGATCAAGCGACATCCTTAACAACATAACTACCCATTTCACATGGTCCTTAGTTATCTCAACAACTGATGGCAAAACAACTAGAACAATTAGTTATTGGCTAATCTCATCTCAAAGTTCCACTATATAGAGTAATTTGTAGCGAAATGTAAAAATGTTTAACTATTCTAAACTTAGAATAGGGAAGAAATACTTGCATAATAGAGTTCAAAATGAATATCACTTGGATGTTAAATGAAGGTAAGGATATTAACAATTATGCTATAAGAAAGTTCAGGATTACTTGCGTGATAGGATTCATAATAAATATTAATTGAACGATAAGTGAAGGTAGGGATACTTGCCTTGTATACTTGATAACTTTTCACTATAACTCTGGCTTATAACTGTTGGCTATTGAATCCATCTAACACTTGAATGCGCTCCTTGCTAATCGATTCTATAAATAAAAAGACTATCTTAATTGAAAAAACCAAACTCAATCGACGTAACAATACGTCTTGACATCTACCCGATCGTTTATAACTAATCTTGGCATTTTAAAATTGTAAACAGATAGCATGCATATCACGTAACACGTAAACATGTTATTCGTATAATATGTAATCACATAATTCACGTAACACATAAGTCACATTGTCAAAACACAAGTCTCTGTACGTTTTGAATTGAAATCATGTCAATAACAGTGTTGATTGATTAAATACTGACCCAGAATGACTCACAAATCAAATGACCTTTAAATACAAAAGAAATTAGGTCTCAGAAGTATTTTTTATTGAAAACGAAATGTTTTTCTGAGTCTATACGCGTTTGTTTCGTATTAAACGGACGAATAGTTTATTTATTACGAATAAAATAAGAATTTAATAGAAATAAATCAATTAAAAATAATATTAATTAATTTTTAAATACCAAAATATATTTTTTCTCAAAGCTTAAAAGTAATTTTTAGGAATTATTTGAATTATTTATAAGTAATTTACATTTTATTTAACTATTTATAAATAAAATCAATTGATTAAATAATTTAGTCAATTAATTAAATTCATAAATAATTAACTAAAATAAATCATAAATAATTAAATTAAATTGGATTTTTGAAAATAATAAAAGAAAATAATTTTTAAAATTTAAAATAATTAAATTAATAATTTTTAAAATTTAAAATAATAAGTAAATGATTTTTAAAATTAAAATAAATGATTTTTGAAAATAAGAAAAGAATTTTGAATTAAAAATAAAAAAGAAAACCTTAAAAACATTTTTCAGGATTTGGTTTCAGGATTGGGGGATCAAACCCGGGTTAATTCTTGGACCCAAACGGGTCACCAAGAAATTAGCCGGGTCGGTGATGAACTCACCGGAAACTGGGGAAGAACCCAGAATCCGGCGGGTCGCCCCGATTCCGGCCACCCCGGTTCTGGGGTCAAAACAGCTCATTTTGACGAGTTTTACAACCCAAAACGATTCAAAAATCTTCCTGGATGAACTATGCCAACCCATAATCCATGAACAACACCGGAGCTGTGATCTCCGACCAAAAACCTCGATTTTCTGACAAACACATCGGAAAAACGGACTTCAATCGATCCCAAACCAAATTCAATGTTACTAGTCTCAAATTAAAGCTGATTACTCCTACAATCTATTCATATCATCAAACACAATCACAAATTCAAAAATAATCCTAAAAATCGATTCAAAAATTATATAAAAACCAAAACTCAGTTATAATCATTCTGAACTACAACATCAACAAAAATTATACAAAACGATTCCTGGGATCATTCTCAAGTTACTGGTAACCTAAAAAATAATCAAAGATCAACAAGAATCAAAATCGATTTCAAGCTTCAAGAACAAAAAATTGATTTTTAGAAATACTGCACCTCAGATATTGAAACTAGTATGGATGGATAGAGCTTGTTGAGAGGATTATTTTGATTACTAGAACACTCAATTTGGTTCCTTGAATCGATCAAAATCATCAATCAAAGTTTCTGCAGAAATTTTCACCCCAAAAACTATGTTCTTCAATTTCTATTTTCTAAAATGTTTATGAAAATAAATACATAAAATAAAAAATTAAGCAGCTATTTATATTTACAAAAAATATATCCCCAAAATTAATTAAGGGTGTTTTTATCCCCTAATAAAAATAATTAAGCCCCGAAATAATAATTATGCGGAATAATTTTAAAAGTAATAAAATATAA
This sequence comes from Apium graveolens, assembly GCF_009905375.1. Classification (NCBI taxonomy): domain Eukaryota; kingdom Viridiplantae; phylum Streptophyta; class Magnoliopsida; order Apiales; family Apiaceae; genus Apium; species Apium graveolens. The sequence goes on along the minus strand of NC_133649.1, from coordinate 257,804,398 downwards.
AATTTATGTCAAAATTTCCCAAAAATTGTGAATAATTCAAAAATGCAAAAATAATGGGTATTTGAAACATGTATAATTCTATAAAAAACAAACATTTGTGGGCTTTAACGTCCCAGTGGGGTCCCGGTCCGTTGATTTTTGAAAAACCGAAACGATTCCTAAATTAACAGAAAACCCCGAAAACACATAAAATACATTCAAACGCACATAAAACGAGATAAAACGAGTACCTTGATAAAGACGCTAATAAACACGCGCCTAGATTGCGGATCTATTCAAATAAATACATTTTAAACACGTAACAATTAATCAAAAAAATTTCTGGTCCACACGAAAACACAAACAACAATTACTACATGTCATATCATGGAAAGTGAACATTTTAACTCATATAAACAGATAATATTTATTTATTTAACATAAAATATTCACATAATTTTCCGGAATATTACATGGGAGATCTTATGGGAATATATGTTCGAACTCGTTGACTATCAAAATATCTTGCAGGTTGGGCACCTCTCTTTGGTATCCACCACATAGGCTAAGTAAGCATCGTTTCCTTTCCGTAACATCTTCTTGGCCTGGGCCATGGTAAAAATTTTTTGCATCTGTCTCTTTCCTTTGAATATGACTTATTTCTTCCCTGGGATATTTAACTTAACCTTCTTCCCTTTACAGTCTATCTGAGCATCATTGTTAGATAGCCAATCCATTCCCAAAATTACGTTAAATTTCCTTAATTTAAAAGGAATCAGATCAACGCTAAAAGATTGTTCACCTAAGCCTAACTCGTAGGCGGGGTGAATCTCGTTAACAGGGATAACCTCATGGTTGGCTATTTTTACCAGTAAAGATTATTTCAAAGGTTTAGCTTTAATTATCAATTTATGCGCAAAGTCCCTCGATATAAAAGATTTAGTCGCTCCCGAATCAAATAAAACATTTGCACTGACTGAATTTAGAGAAAGGGTACCTGCTATCAGATCGGAGTCTCTCATGGCATCCTGAACTATAATATTAAAAGTCCTTGTAGTAGATGGCTTAAAGGATGCCCTGCTCGTTCCTGAAGCCGTTGGTTTGTTCATTGGGAAATCCTTCCTCCAGTTACCCGGGCATCCATCCTGGAAATAAGTGATAGCCTTGCTGACAGCGGGGATTGTTGAAGTACAATTGTTAGAGTAGTGACCATCCCGTCCACACTTAAAACAAGTGATTGCTTTCACCCTACATACCCCGGAATGCATCCTTCTACAAGTATTACATGTTGGTAATGGGGGTCGAGACTGATTGGAATAGGATACTCCTGATTTCTGGCCACTCTAGCTCATATTCACACATACTGGTCATCTTAACCCACTACTCCTTCCGGGTAAAGACGCTGCTCCCCGGTTAAACTTACTTGGGAAGTCTCCTCCTGTGGGGCCTCCGCCCAAACTCATGCTCTTTCACTACGCCATAAGTGCTCAAATGCAATGCCTTTTAAAAAGCGTTGCACCAAAAGCATTTCATTATCTACAATTTTTTTGGTTTTTTGCAACAGAGTAGAATAAGCGTTGCATTATAGTTAAGTCACTGTTGCTAGTTATTGGCAGTGTTGTGTAACAAGCAACACTAGAGTTACTGGTGTTGCATTACACATTTTAAAAAAAATAAAAAAATGCTGACATGGACAGAAAATACTGACGTGGCACTGTGGGGCCCATATCCAGTGCTGACGTGGCACAGTGGGGCCCATATGTGGGACCTACAGTGCTGACGTGGCAGTGCCCTGTTGTGGGACCGGAGAATCGAATTCAAGACCTTCGACGTACTTAAAGAAAAAAATAAATTAAAATATAAAATATTTTAATTAATAAAATTATATTTTAATATTCAATTAAATAAAAAATGCAAAATATTTTTTATTTTTTAATAAAATATAAAATGCAAAAAGAGGGGGTGTTGGGCCAACATGTGGGTACCCATTTTATCCGGAAGCACTCTCTGACGGGTCAGAAACACTCTCTGATCGGACAGAGAGTGCTTTCGTATAATGTGAGTTCCACGTGACCTCACTTAATATTAATAGTAATATTAACAAAAAAAATTGTCAAGAAGGTTTGCTAGCCAAGGGAATTGAACCCAAGACCTCCCACTTAAACAAAGATGTTCACAACCACTGACCAACTTAGTTGGTGTGTTTTTATTTGCATAACTTATACTTTAACTATACAGTAAATAAATAAATTTAATGAAGAAGCACTCAGACACAGATATACGTTTATAGTACCGAGGCCAAAATTTTGGGCGGCCAAAATTTCTCCCCAATTCTCAACATTTCCCCCTTCTTTCGACTCTCTCGGTGAAAAAGTACCATTTTAGTTTTTAGTTTCAATTTCTCAAACTCTCTCAGTCAAAAACTCTCTCAATTTGTAGTTTCGCAATTTGTACCACACCTCCGCTCGCTTCTGTGTTGCAATTTCTGCTCAAACTCTCAGTGACTTCTCTTAAACTCTCAATTTCTGCACCATTGTCGCTTTGGGGCTTTTGGTTTTGCTTTCATTTAGGGACTTTTGGATTTGCGTCTCTAAAAAGCTTTTGCAAGTAATTTCTAAAAAGCTTCTAATTTTTGATTTAGGGTTTTTGTTGATTTAGGGGAATTCGATTTAGGGTTTGATTTTGATATATTTGTGTTTGATGCTTGTGGTTGATGTTTGATTTTGATTTTGGATGTTTTTCATGTTTTCATCACTGCATGTCTTTATTGGGTTCGATTTAGTCTGCATTCTATTTTTTTACATTAATTTGTTATGTTTTTTTATTATTTATACTTGTAGCTGCACTCATTGCTCCTGCTTTTTCTGAGATTATTTGTTAGTTATTGTATTTATGTGAATGTATGCATAATTGATTATATATGGGAAAGTTTTGTTAGTTTGAGGATTTATGTTACTTGTTATATTATGGTTTATAAGTAATTTATATTTTTCGAACCATGTGGTTTAGTTTGAGGATATATATTACTTGTTATTATGTTATATTGTATCCAGTCTTGTTCTTTCAAGATTGTGTGTAAACCGTTAAACTGATAAGAATGACGGTGAGGGAGTGTAATTCTTGATGGTAGAATTAGCGTACTTTTGATTTGGAATTATGAATGTGGATGGTAGAATTAGCGTACTGAACCTGTTTAGATAAAATGAATAGGTAAAACCATATAAATAGTATGATAGTACTTTCCTCTAATTATAGTATGATAGGTAATATTGTATAATTAGCGTACTTTCCTCTAATTATAGTACTTTGTATGGTTTAAAATAGTATTAATGAGTAGGTAACACTGTATGAACATGACCTGTTTAGATAAAATATGTACTATGAATTACTAAAGTGTTGAATCTCTTATCGACTTTATTAATAGGTCACAGGGTTCATAAAAATGGACGAGTATTACATTTGGATAGGTTTTCCAAGATCCAGTCCAGAGTATATAAGAGGGATAAAAGCATTTTTGAAAAATGCATTTCCCATCTACAAAAATGGCGATCAAATGAAGTGTCCGTGCAAAAAATGTACTGAACGTAATTGGTACTGTCAAGATGTCATCTACGATCATCTTGTTTGCAATGGCCCTTCTCCATTACATGCCGATTGGATCTGTGAGGTTTCACAGACAAAATTAGGAGGTACTGATGACTTTGAAGATTGTGAAATGGGGATTGAATTTGAAGACAATTTAGATGTAATGTTCAATTATACGCGTAAGAATTTTGAAAATCAAGGAGGCTGTGAAGACGAACCAAATGCAAACGCTAAGAAATTTTTTCGGCATGGAAGGAAAACAACCATTATATCCCGATTGTACTACGTTTTCTCAATTAAGTTTCCTGATCAGATTTTATCATTTAAAATGCATTTACGGAATTAGTGAGTCTGCATTTGGAGAATTACTAAAGCTGATCAAAGAAGCATTTCCTGATGCCAATCTCCCTTTGTCTTTTAAAGCTGCAAAGAGTGTCATTAGGGATTTAGGCCTTGACTACGAGAAAATACATGCGTGCCCCAACAGCTGCATGTTGTATTGGGGTAAAAATAAAGAAAAAAATAAATGTGAAACTTGTGGTGTATCGAGGTGGGTTGTACATGAAAAAGATGGCATCGTTGAAAATAATGATCCACCGAAGTTGATTCATAAAGTAGCAGCAAACGTGATGAGGTACTTCCCACTACGACCAAGGTTACAGAGGATGTTCCTGTGCAAAGACTTTTCCAGACTTGTGAGATGGCACACATTAGGATGAACAAAAGATGGAAAATTAAGACATCAAGCTGATGCTTTGGCTTAGAAGGCGATGGATGCTCGTTATCCGGATTTTGCAGCGGAAAATTGAAATGTTAGATTGGGTGTAGCAGCTGATGGTTTTAACCCATATCATTCAATGAATTTAAGTCATAGTACATGGCCAATCATGTTGGTAAATTATAACTTTCACCCTGGCTATGTATGAAACAAGAAAATTTGAAATCGTCCACGTTAATATCCGGTCCAGATTCTCCCAAGAACAATATTGATGTTTATATGCAGCCCTTAATTTCCGAGTTAAAAGCATTGTGGAAAGATGGTGTAGAAACTTTTGATTCCCTGACCAGCGAGAATTTTAATTTACGAGCAAGCGCGTTGTGGACAATAAGCGATTTTCCGGGGTACGCTATGTTATCAAGCTGGAGTACGAAGGGGAAACTAGCATGTCCAGAGTGCCATTATGAGACTTCTTCTGTTAATTTGAAACATAGCAAAAAAACTGTCAACATGAATCATAGAATGTTTCTTGATCCGACACACGAGTGGAGGCTAGATAAAAAGAGATTTAATGGTGAAATGGAAATGGGGAATAGTCCAGTGCCATTAACAGGAACAGAAATTGAAGAGTTATTATGGGGGTATGAAAATCAGTTTGGAGAAAAGACCCGGAGGAAGCGTAAAAGGGTTGGCCCTTTAAAAAAAATCAATATTTTTTTATCTGCCCTACTGGTGTCATAATCCGCTTCGACATAACTTGGGCACCATGCATATAGAGAAGAACATATGCGATAAAATATTAGGTATTTTGCTTAATATAAGTGGGAAGTGGAAGGATCACCTAAATGCTCGTTATGATTTACAGGATCGGGGCATAAGAAAGCCTCTTCATCCTATTAAAAGTGACGATGGAAAGCATATTGAAATTATGGCAGCGATATTTGACATGACAAATAAGGAAAAAGAAAATTTCTGAAGCCTATTGAAAAATGCCAAACTTCCTTATGGTTGTGACTCAAATGTAAGTCGGTGCACATAAAAAAGAGAAAGGTGGTGGGGTATAAGAGCCATGATGCTAATTTCATACTCCACTATTTATTGCAATTTGCCTTAAAAAATACATTAAAACCTGAGGTCGCATTACCGATGATCAGGTAGGGTTTATTTCTTCACGGTCTGTGGAGCAAGGTGGTAGAATTAGATGATATCAAGAAGTTGTAAAGAGAAATTGTGGTAATACTTTGTGAATTTGAAATGATTTTCACAGAGCCATTTTTCGATATTATGGTCCACTTGCCTGTACATCTATGCAGAGAAGTAGAATACGGTGGACCTGAGCACCAACGTTGCATGTTTGCAATTGAGCGATATCTAGGAAAGTTGAAAGGCTATGTTAGAAATAGAAGTAGGCCAGAAGGTTCTATTGCAGAAGGGTACTTGGCTGAAGAGTGTGTCACATTTTGTTCAAGGTGTCTAGACGTTGATGGAGTAGTAGAAAATAATTCAAATGATTTTGGAAAAATAAAACAAATGTGAAATATCACATCGGAACAAAAAAGAATAAGGATGGCAGGATATTCAAAATAAAAGATGCAGATTGGAAGGCAGCGCTTCGTTATATTCTTTTTAATTCCGATAATAAGGAAATAGAAAGTTTAATCGAGTAAGTTCTAATGTCCCTTTTAGTTTACTCACCAGTTAAGTATTGATATCTATATATATATTATTTGACCTTATTAACTATTCAGGGAGCATCGAGCTTTCATGGATGGTCTTGCAAGTCAGCAAAAATATAAAAGGGAACGAGCACACATGGAAGACTTTTGGAAATGGTTAAAAGATGAGGTTCTGAAAAAAGAAAATATTTCAAGGGATTTAGAGGTGTTTGCTTTGGGGCCTAATCGACTAGCTAGGAAGTTTACGGGCTATGTAATAAATGGATACAAATTCCATACCAAATTTGGAGATTCTCGATGTACTACACAAAATAGTGGGGTATTTTTAACAACCGAGACCACTACCTTTGCAAGCTCGAAAGACCAGAATCCAGTAGTCGGGGGTGTCAATTACTACGGATCAATTGAAGAAATATTCGAACTTGACTATTGGGGAGCTTTCACAGTGGTCATGTTTAAATGTTGTTGGTACCAAGAAGAAAAAGATTCTTTTGGTCTTACTCGAGTAAACTTTAATAAGTTACGCCAAAAATCTGATCCTTTTGTCCTATCTTCACAAGTTCAGCAAGTGTTTTATGTGGATGATCCAGTTGAGAAAAACTGTCAATATGTTATCAGAAAATTATCGAGGGACTGGTGCGACACTGAAAATCAGAACGCAATGGAAGAAGACTTGAGTAGTTATCATTCATATAATATTGGAATAAATTGTAAAACTGAAGGGGTTTGGACTAGGGACGATGTTCCTTTAACACAAATTCGTGTTCCATCTCCTTAGATTGTGTATTTGTATAACATAATAGTGGTTAACTATGTATTTTCATGTTGTTCTATGTTTTTATGTAAGGTCTTTAATTATGTGTTTGATGTGTAGTTTATATTTGCCGAACTATATAAGTTTCTTTTCTTTATTTAATTACCTTCATGTCCATTTGTTTTAGTCTACTTTTATTGCTTCTTTTTTTGTCTTTTTTGTCTTTTTTGTACATTTATTCTATGTTCTTTTTTTAATTACCTTCATGTCCATTTGTATGTTGGTCATATAGTTCTAATGTTTTTTTCTACATAATGGATAAAATGATAAATATGAAGCTACACTATGAAGGACAGTTTCAGAAGGCAAGTTATGTTGGTGGAAAGTCGATGTTGCTAACACGAGTGGATGTGGAAAGATTTTCCTACACTGTCCTTATTGAGTTTGTGAAAGATTACCTCAATTTCTCAGAAATTGGAGGAATCTATATAAGTAAAGGAAAAAGGGGTGGCTGGAATCTTTTGTTGGATGACAAGGATGTAAATCAACATGTACTTGGCTGCGAGAATGACGAAGAAATTCATTTTTACATTGACAACACTGTTGACCTGGACATTGAGCCCACTTGCCAGATGCAGCCACATGTTAAAATACGAGCAAGGAAAAACATAATTGAAGGTAATTAATTGCATTTCTTTGTAATCTTTGTGAAGCAGTCCCATTCCTTAATTTGTATTTATGTGTAGCTAATCCAGGTTCTGCTAAGAAACAACCAGGTTCTTCTAAGAAACAACCGAAGCGTAAGTACACTACAACTCATTTGCTTCAACGGCAAAGAAGGAGTAAGAGGACGAAAATTTCCCCCGTGCCTGAGATGAGTTCAAGTAAACAAGAAGCAAGTCTGAAAGAAAAAGGATCGGCAAGGAGGAAATTACAGTTAGCAACTGAACCAGATGATGATGAAGACACCGCAGAGAATGACCTTGATGTTGAGTTACTTTTGATTTTTTGTTCTCTTCAGGTGATTTAATTTCCATGGTTTAATTACTTTACACCTTATAACTATGGTTGCAGTTGCCTCCCCCGCCACCACTACCAGAGACAGACTATGAACTAGGGAGAATACAACGTATGAAAGAAAATGACGTACTTATAAATCACTTGGGTTGCCCACTTTAGTTGCTGATAAGGGAAAGCAAGCTGAAGAGATTAAAGTACATTTTTGTTCGGTCGAATATTAATTGGTCCATCGTTTATGCACTAAAATTTTCCTATATTGATACATGATAGAAAAAGAAGGACCTGAATATTGCCAAGCCATCTGATGCTGAAATCTACTTGGAAACCTATAAATGAGAACCAGGGAGAACTTACAAGACAGACTGAAGAACTGAGAACAAAATATGTAAGTATAATATTATATTATACTGCTGTCATTTGAGTGCATGCTAGGCTTCAAATATTAATATAGTCATTTCTTCTAGAGGCAAGTTCAGGAATTGGTGAATGATGGAAACATTGTTGAGGCCAATGCACTTGTCCATGGTGGTAAACCTCATGGATGAAATTGATTAGTGGGAAGAAAGGGTAAAAAGCCTACAAATGACATGATTTATGCTGCTCCTTCAGACCAGTATGTGCAGAAGTTTTCTGCAAAAATAAAGCAAGAACTTGAATCTGATTTGGAGGCCAAGGTGAACGTAAAAGTGCAGGAGAATATGTCGTGGATGTTGAAAAAGCTAGGTGAAGCTAATCCAAGTCTTAAGTTCGACATTAGAGACTTGTGTGCCACTGCATCAAGTGATCAAGATGACAACGGTACTCCTATTATTCAAGGCGACACCGAAATTTAGACTATCCTTATGTCACTGGACCTAATATATAGAGATTGTCATTTTTTTTAAATATTAGACTTAATTTTGTGTGCTTTTTGGCACATTGTACAACTTGTAATGAATTTAATAGTTAGTATGATGTTGGGGTTAGATGTATTTTGTGGATGGGCTTGTACTGGGGTTGGATGATGGTTATTGGATGGCTAGTTGAATTGTTGAATGATTGTAGTTGAATTGTTGAATGGTTGTTGGATGATTTTCATGGGTTTATGTAATTATCAAATAGTATCTTGCAATATTTTTAATTAAAGCGTTGCATTTGATATTTGGGTGTTGTATTATAAATTACTAGTATCATTTTTACCAGAAATTGTGGTATTGCATTAACTACTTAAGTGTTGTATTCTACTGTGCTAAAACAAGAGAAAAAACATTATATTACATACCACTAACGTGGCATGGGGACCACTACTGATATGGTATGTGGGCTCCAACTGCTTACATGGCATCCACGTGTAATTTCTGTTGGGACCAGTGCTGACATGGCATCCACGTGTCACATGATGACGTGGCCTTAATGTGGGCCCCACAGATGACGTGGAGTTTTACATCTCTCTTATGTCAGATGCAACGCTGCTTGGTGTTGCATTTGATGTATTTCCTGTTGCATTACATCTATTAGGCAATGCTTATTGGTGTTGCTTTAGACACCCAAAAAGCGTTGCATTCGGCCTTTAATACAACGGCCGCAGATGTAACGCCCCTTGGTGTTGCATTATTGAAAATGCAACGCTTTTCGGTCATAAGACAACATCAGAAGAGCATAGCATTTGAGCACTTATGGCATATTCTTTCTTTTCATCTTTCCCTTCTCTCTTTCCTTTAGTATATGTTCACTTCCGGCTTCTACAATTGTTACCTTTTGCACCAAAGTGGCATAGTCTGTAAGTACAAAGATTGCCACCCTATTCTGAATCCACTATTTCAATCCCTGCTGAAACCTTCTAGCTTTCTATTCCTCCGCTTTAACAAACTCCGACACAAACCTTGATAAATCCGTAAACTTAGCCTCGTATTCAGCTACTGACGAGTTATTCTGCTTTCACTCAAAGAACTTGAGCTCCATCTAGTTCTCCATAAAACTCGAGAAATACTTCCCTAGAAATAATTGACCGAACCTCTCTGAGGTTATTATAGCATATGTCTCTATATTTTTGTTGGCCTCCCACCAGTAGTTGGCCTCTCTATTCAGAAGGTAAGTAGAAAATACAATTTTCGTGTCTTATCAATACTCAGAATCTCTAAGGATTTCTCCATTTCCTTCAGCCATGCTCTTGCCTCAACCAGGTTAGCTGATCCGTGGAACTCAGGGGGATTAAGTGACTTGAAAGCCTTGAAAGAGTTTGCCACAACATTATTGTTTCCTTGAGACGGTGGGTTCGGTTGATGTTCCAGGTTTTGCTTCAGTAGTTGCATGAACTGCCCCACGTGGTCCATGCGTAGGTTCTCTTTCTGCTGCTCAACCTCAGTTTCCCCTTCTTCAGCCTCTATTTCAAATTCTCCAACCTCAAACGTTTCTTCCTCTGCTCCACACTGGGAGTCATCCTGTTTAACATAATCCTTGTCTTCCTCTTCACTGTGGTCGTGGTTCATTTCCTCTTGGTTGTGGCTTCCCTGGTCCTCAAACCCCAGGTTTGCTCTTGTTCCTAATCTTCTTGGCAGCATAATTCTGCTAATTTTTGGAAAATTTAACGTTAGGTCACAATCATAGATATAAGATTGTACCACGCACAGTCGGTACAATATGGAGAATGTATCTCACAGTTCTATATAAATAAGACAGTACTTATCTCAAGAAGTGTAGAAAATAATAAGATAAAATACTGATGTTGTCACCAAAGAACTAAACTAAACTGAAAGAAAACAAATATATAAATAATGCAAGAAATACATAGTACGATATGTGCAAAAGCACAACAGTGCTACAGTCATCTGCCCAAAAGTAAAATACATAAGTCTTTTGGTCTAGTCAGAGAAAGGGATAACTATATACAAGTTAACTATCCCGGAAAATTGGCACTTTACTATAGCCTCTAGCAACTAGATGACTAGACTACTACATCATTGATCCTTAATCAAACTTGAGAGCGTATCAACTCCCACACTCTCTCTCCATCGGACGACGATCAATGTACTTAGGCTGCCTCCAGGACACTTTTCCGCGCCTGTCTCTATGAAGTGCTCGGACCCTAGCATGAGCCATACGCTTGACGCTGGTCAACTCTTTCCTCGCATATCAAGGTATGATAGGTCTCGTCTCATGAACCGGTGCATGCCTACTAGCTCTCTCTGCCTCAAGCTCCTCATGGCCTCATCCAACCTGGCCTCAGCAACTACCTATGTGCAGGGTTGAGTGGTGTAGAAACTGGCTCTGCTGCGGGCGCATCTTCAGTCTGCAGGGCTCAGGAGTAAGATTCTCGAAGCCATCATCATAAAAGCCTAGTGGTAGTGGTGGAGTGGTAGGGGCTCTGACCACAGGGAGTGGGGGTACCAGTATACTCCACAATAGCATCAACCGGCTCCTCAGCAGGGGCCTCAATATCCTCAGCAACTGGGACCTCCTCCATGTCCTCATCATCAGAAATCTCGTAAATAACTAGCTCGACCTCTTCCGAGGGGTCCTCTTCCTCATCCATATCAGCAAGTGGCTCAGCGTCTTCATGGGATCCTGCTCACCGGTCTCCTCAATAAAAAGAGGCTCAGTATCCTTCAAGGGGTCCTCCTCCTCAGCAACATCCTCATCAGGCTCAACCTGATCCTCAGTATGTAGAAATTCCTCATCGTGCTCCTGCTCATACATCTTTGGATCCTCGACCTCATGATCCTACACATTAAGCGAGCTAAGTTACTATCATGATACTTCTTAGAGTTCCCTTAAGGGTTTAAACTGTCAACGCTACTTTAAGTATCCCGACTATGAACTTAGAAAGAATTCTTATTATCTTTGTGAATTTATTATTATATCGTCGCATCATCTCTGAGGTTTATAACGCTTAGATCTGATACCATTTCTGTAACACCCCCAGATCCGGGTTCGGGAATCCGGGTTGTCACGGTCTTTCTTTCCATTAATCTCACTTAACTTAAATTAAAAATAAATAACTACATGTTGTGACCCCACAACAATACACACTCCACAACACATTATAGTCTCAGAGATGATATTGAAATAAATAATAGTCATTGGAATCCATAAGTTAAAAGTTATTACAAACCCAAAATGATTACCTAATAGGCTTGCAGTTCTTTTCCATTATCCAACACAAGTTATAATTATACATAATTTGATCCCAAAAAGGTGAATGCCTAAAGTACATATAAATCTACTTCTACAGCAATGGCGGCTAAGATATCAACGGGTAGATGCAGGATGTTTCCCATACTCTTGCGATGGGTCTGCTTGAGCCTGGTCATCCTTCCTAACTGTTGTTGTGTGATGAAGAAATAAAGCAAGGGTGAGCAAAATAGCTCACCAAAATTACATGTATAATAAGATTAATCATGCAAAGTATCTTAATAGATAACTTTCTGAAAATCTTTCATGCATAAGATAATCATGTACTATATAAGTTTAAATGATGAAGTTACAAGATACTTCAATATATATATATATATATATATCTTTTCAGAAAACTACTATTGTTCAAAATATAATTAGTTTTCATAAGTTCATCATATAGATGAGGTTACAAGATAAAGCTTGTATAAGATCAATATTTGAAATATCATTTAAAAGATAAAGTTACGATATACTTCATTTTCAAAACATCATTTTAAGAAGAAACTCTTTAGAACCTCCGTGTGAAAGTAAACACAAGGTTTTGTTCAAATACTTTTGGGAGAAGGATACCACTAGAATAAGGTGATACGTTTGATGATCAGGCAATGTATCACTCTTTATAATTCTCTACTAGTAGAAGGAAGAATTCCTTTTTATAATATCCGGGAAATATCGTGCAATTATTTTTATCAATAAATAATTGTTATGTGATTTTACATGAATTTTTGGAGAATTATTTGATAATTGGAATTAATGTTTGGATGTTTATATATGATAAAATTGGGATATTTTAATTTTTTTTGAATGAAAACAAAAATTAAAATAAATTATAGATATTAATGTTTGGATATTTTAATTTTTAATTGTCCAGGATAAAATATAGATAATTTTGGTATTCTTCTGGTAATTTTTAGGTTATTATATGATTTTATAAAGATTTATGGATTAATAATTAAAATAAAATATAGATATTAATGTTTGGAATACGGTTTGACCCGTACGAGTCCCGGTGCAAAATTTTTGATACGATAGTCATTTTGGTAAATCATTAAAACCCGTTTTCTCGAAAGACGGGATATTTTTACATTATTTTAACGTAGGGTGTTTTATAAGAAGTCTGATTTTGATAATTATCCAAATCTGGTATCAAATTGTATCGTTTTTGTACTTAGCAGCTAAGTAACCTATTTTCGAATCCGATATAATCCAACGGGGTCCTAATATTCCGTAAATTTAAATAGTATTTACCGTATTTTATTTTGTAAAGAAAAACATTTTCTACATTAAAATTTCATAATTATCGAGAGAAACGATGAGTGTTCTTCGCGTTCTTCATAATCCAACCAAGATTTGGAGGTGTTACCGAAGTCAGATTTCGACGTACAAGTAGTCAAATCGAAGCTCTCGACGCAGTAGAATCCAGTTTAATAATACATTACGTCCCATATTTCATCGGTATTTTTCTATGATTTTTACAAAAATTAGAATTATTTAGTAAAAATATGAATTTTCGTAAACGATTTGGTTTGTCTGATTTGATGATTGTATGTTGTACAACATCTCCTGCCATTCAATTTCATATATCATATGTTGAATTTCGAGTTCCATAACATGCTCAAAAGGCTATTTGATTTTTCGTATTAAGTTCTTGAATATTCTTCGTGTTCTTCGTGTTCTTGAGAATCAAACTGAAATTTGGAGGTGTTATCGGACTCCATTTGAAACGCTCTTGTTACCGAATCGAAGCTCTCGTCGCCACCTTTCCAAAACACTCATCATATTTAGTACAGAGTCAACTTCAAAATTCGGAATATTTTTCATAATTCGAATCAATTCTTTAATTTTCCGGAAAACCAAAACTTCATGATTCCTGTGTTTTGATGATACCATATTATAGATAACATTTTTCTGATCGATATTGTATATTATATGTCGAATTCTGAGTTCAATATCATATAGAAAAGAAGTTTGATTCTCTTGAGTGTTCTTCGTGTTCTTGGCGACCCATGACCCATTTCCTAACCCGATTACAACCCAGTTTCGATCTTTAAAAACCTAATTCCCCAATTCAATTCTGTTTGTACATAATTTTTATTTTAAAATAAATCAAAAATCTTATTTTGTTTTCAAAAATTGTTTTTAAATTCAAAAATTAATTTAGTTAATTATTTTAAATAGTTAACTGAATTATTTGGATTCCAAAAATCATTTTCTTTTATTATTTTCAAAAATTCAAATTTGATTTATTTATTTATAATTTATTTTAGTTAATTATTTATGGATTTAATTGTTTGATTAATTCATTTAATCAATTAATTTTATTTATAAATAATTAAATAAAATATAATTATTTATAATTAAGCCAAATAATTCCTAAAATTATTTCGAGCTTTTAAAAATATTTATAGAGTGTTGAATATTCAATTAATACTATTATTAATTGAATTATTCTTATTTTATTCGTAAAAAATAGACCGTTCATATGTTTAATACGAAACGAACGCGTCTAGACTCAGAAAAATATTTTTACTTTCATTAAAAATAATTTTGAGACCTAAATTCTTTTGTATCAAAAGATCTTTTGTTTTACGAGTCATTCTGAGTCGGTTATTGATTGATAAATATTATTTTTGACCCGATTTCAATTCTAGAAAAATACTGAATCCTATCTTTTAACGATTTGACTTATATGTTACATGAATTATGTGTTCACGTGTTATATAAATAACATGATTATATGCTATGTGATCCGCATGCTACATGTTTACAGTTTTCAATGCCGTGATTGGGTATAAAGGATCGGGTAGACGTCAGGACGTATAGTTACGTCGATTGAATTTTTTGTTTTGTTAATTGAAGTAGTACATCTTATGATAGATACACATAACTCAAGGCATTCAAAGCCAGACAGTGATAGTGAAAGTAAAGTCCGATTATGTGTACTAATGAGACGAGTAGATACAGAGTAGACGTGAGCAGAGAATGGTGATTAAAGGTTATAAAGCGGATCAATTGAGGCAAGTATTCCTGAACTTTCTTATGATATATTGCCAGTATTTCTTCCCTATTCTAAATTCAAAATAGTTAAATGTTTTACACTTCACTGTAATTACTCTTAATTATGCAAGTACCTTTTTGTTCTTGTTTCTTATTATGAATTGTGATATCTTGAACAAATACCTATTGTTCCGGGTTATTTACGAACCCTGAATCAGGATGTTTTGAAATTAAAATAATTTAACATCAAAATACTATATGAACTGGATGGTTAGGATGAGGGCCATGTATGGATTGGACCCTATGGGCCGGGGATGGACCGGACCTTGTTTATCAAGCCATAGTGTCTGGGTACCTGATATGTTGGTGGGTCTATACATGTGGGTATAGATCTGCACTACATCCTGACTGATCAGCAGGTTAGAGTGCATATGTTGGTTTTTGTGTCCAGTCGAATTCATTGTTGATCGCCATTAAGGGC
The DNA here is from genome assembly GCF_009905375.1 of Apium graveolens. Taxonomy (NCBI): domain Eukaryota; kingdom Viridiplantae; phylum Streptophyta; class Magnoliopsida; order Apiales; family Apiaceae; genus Apium; species Apium graveolens. The sequence goes on along the minus strand of NC_133649.1, from coordinate 257,789,033 downwards.
ATTCCTTCATTAAAAGTTTATGATTACAAACCAAACAAGATTTGATTCAAGAGATGAATCTGAGAATTGTTCGAAGCTCTTCCCAAAGAAATGTGATTTATGAGTAAAGGCCAAAGAAGGCCGATGTTTTATTCGCTCAACTGCTGCAAATAAATAAAAATGTTTTTGAATCATTTAAAGATTGTTTCCAGGAACTGCTTTGATATGATACTTGGAAACCTATCATGATACTTGCTGGGCATTTTTGGCTCACTTTTTACTTTTTCAATTCTTATTTCTTTCAGCTTCGAATGAGGATAGTGAATAGCTTTTAATATACAGCAAAATTGGAGAAATCCCGACTGCGAGAAGTTGGAGATGTGAGAATGAATAAGACGAGGAAGTTAGTAAAAAGGTACTAAAATTGTTTTTAATTGATATAAATTTTAGAAGGTTAGATTCTTGTTTCATACCATAACCTATAAACAATCCGGAATTGAGCTGTAATCTGTATATATATTGTCTTAATATACAGGTTTATATTGTTTAAAGTTGTTTGGTGACACCCATCCTGACCCCGGATTTGGGGTTATTACACTTTTGAGTCATCACCCTGGCCACAAGAGGGAATTATTCTGGACTATCCCACAGACTCCTACGCTTTGATGGACTGTCCCACAGCCTCTTACACTTTGATAGACTGCCCCACAACCTCTTACACTCACTCTGGCACACAAGGTGCCAGAGCATTCCTGTTCTTTGAAGACCCTATCCTTATAACTAGATTCTGAAATTAATTGACATTCCCTGAGCGTATAATAACTCGTTGATAGGTACAATATTATATATGTAACTACTTCTCGAATGTGGGCAAGCAACCAAAACTTTCTTTTATAAAAACAACAACCTCGTTCCGAATATGAAAATACATCACCGAGCCGGATCCATCAGATTTTTTTGAGCGAGTATTTAAATCCCCTTCGAAAGGAAGATCTTAAATTTGAAAACAAGTTTTGGGATCCGCCTAACTTTTAAAATCAGTTTGAAGACTTGAAAACATTTGGGATAAGGATAATTTCATAAAATAAATCAGTTCCAAAATATTAGAAGAATATCTGAATATTATTCTTTAAATTATATTGCAATAAAAAATATCTTTTATAAAAAATAAATGAAGTAAAAGTTTTGAAATTAATACTTGAAACGAATAATAATTAACAAAAGATATACTTATACGAAAGTAAAATCTTTATTTAAATAATCAAAAATAATGTTTGATTATTATTCAAAACTATCGACTATACCTTATTCGATTAATAGTTATAGAAAACTATATATAATATATACTCAGGAACATTGTCTCCCGATTTAGAAAAATGTTCAATTTTGGGTCCCCTATACTAAGGGTATACCCAATTACTGCTTATCTCTAGCATAGGTATTATGTAGTCCATAAACTCTTACTTTAAAGTAATTGTATTTGACAGTGAAATATCACGATTTGAAAACATGCATGCATATATATCGTATCAACATGCTTCCCAAAACATACATAAAAAATTCTCCCTCAGTCCCTTCCAATTGTTTACATTTCCGAGGACGTGTCCGACACGCATTTTAAGGTGCATAAAAAGTATAGTTATGTAACTTATTTTTACAATTTTTTTCTTCTGAATAAAAGTTGAATGTTTTAATTTTTATTCAAAAAACAAAATTGTAAAAAAAATTACATAACTATACTTTACATGCACCTTAAAATGCGTGTCGGACACTCTCTAAAAAATGTAAACAATTGAAAGGGACAGAGGGAGTATATCACAAGATTTGCTAATAATACTCACGCAATTATCTCAAAATATCGCATATATATATATATATCATGATAACAATAGCAATACGGGTAGAAAACTTGCTGAGTGATCTGAGGTGGACATAGGTCTAGGATGAGTCCGGTAACCTATAAACAACACATAAGCCTGAATTAATCATCGGTCACTTAAGAAATTAGACTTTATTCATGCATACCCTAACGCTCGCTTTCACTGCTCAAGGGTTTACATTAGTCGCTCGCGTACCCTCAGCTCCACCTTTTTTTATAAAATTAACCGTTAAACATTTTAAGGCGACTCTTTCGCAAGGAATTTTCTAACTGCCTAATCAACATTAAATCATTGTTTCATGTTCCAATTAATATTTTAAGGGCCTAAAACATGGTTTCAAAGTTACTCGAGGGGTAAGGGTTTGTTCATGAAATGTATTTACTTAAAACGGTTGTTTCTCCTAAATTGTAAATCGGATTAAAGAGAACCACATATCAAACTAAAGATTAGAACATAACCTATCTATTTATGGAAATGGTGAGTTCATAACAGTGGGTTCGCGAGTCCAAAAGCTAATCATAAAAACAATTTCTATAAAAATGAGCATTACCGACGACTATATTTTAGCGATTCCCAAATCAATAACATCACTTAACAACACCAAACCACCACCATACAACCCCAACACAACCACAAAACAATATCACTCATCCGCCATATTATACTATGAATATAAGTCAAAACAAACCAAGAATCTTCATGAACAACAAGTACCACTCTTAACTCCAATAATCAACAAAACATTTTAACAACGAAGATCTAAACATGCTTATATAATAAACTACACTTAATCCATCATCCAATCACCATAATAACTCAAACTAATCAACTTAACACTAAGGGGTTAAAAATTTATACTTTCCTTGGAGATTTGAAACAATGCAAGAGCCTTGAAAGTTCTAGGGGAGCCTTGATCTACTCCTAAACAACCTTGATCTTGCCATTACAATCAAGAAATCAAGTTTAGTTTCTTAAAAACACTATTCATTTTCTCCTTTGATGAATTATTAGAAGATATCGGAATGGAATTGGAAGCTTAAACTTCTAGGAAGTATGTAACTAACCAAGGAGAAGCTTAGATAATTACCTTGCAAAATAGTAAGTGGTGGAGCTTGTACTTGGCTTTTCCAAGAAAGAGGCCGAGAGATTGATGGTGAGGAAGGAAGAAGAAGTAGGCTTGCTTACTTGGTTATTTTTTATTTATATGCTAACTTGCTTAGCTATAGCTTAACCTAGGTTAGTCAAGTGGTTAAAATACTTTGCTAATATTCTTTCTTGCATATTTATCTCCTCCAATGCTTACATCATCATTATTGCATCATCTTCTTGCCATTTGTCAATTCCTTGTGGTTTGATGCTGTCATACTCCACTAATCCCTTTTATTAGTGATTAATTGATTGGTTAGTCCCTTGATCGCTTATTTGTTTTATGGTTCGCTAAACGCTCATTCTCGTTGATCATTTGAGGGATCATATCCGGGATCTTATTACTTGAGATTTCCTGAACCTTTATTAATATCTTATATTCCTTTAATGATCCTCTATTAAAATCCTTGAATTGAATTCTTTTTAATCATGTTACCTTATCCTTACTTTTTTTGGTATCTGGTAGATTTTTGGGAAAAATCAAAGTGTTAGAATTCGAATTTTGACGGCTTTTACACACACTCATTTACTTTATGGAATACTAATATGATCTTAGACTTTCCAAAAAAGTACTCCTATATAGTGTGGTATGATAATTTTTCTTAATCAGCACAATCAACAAAAAGTTACTATTCATAAGGATTACAAAAATTCTAAAAATTGGGGTTATTACATAAGTACACATTCCCTTTTCTTACACTAGTAAGAACCACTTTGCTATCCTTTTTGCAAGTGAAAACACAGGCTTCATAATCAACTAATGCAACTTCATCAATGATGACATTCCTGTGACGGCATCAACCCCGGGGTCAGGAGTTGACGTCATCAACAATAACGATAAGATAAACAATTCAATAACAGGATATAACCACGACCCCTTTTTCCAAGATCTTTGCCAGGTTTAAGTATGATTTAGGTTACAACTAACACAAATCAACTTACATAGAACAATTATCCTGACACAGCTAACTTAACACAACAACTCAACAGACCACCCTTGGTCCAACACAACCACCTCAGAGGAGCCTGACACGAAGGGCACTGGAACTCTGCCCGACTATCACAGAAGAATCTCCTAGGCATCTGCAATACATGTATAAAATATTCGGCAAGGGTGAGCAATTAATTGCTCAGCAGTACCACTATATGAATAACAAGTAAAATGATTTAAAGTAAAATAGTTATAGGAACAGAATTCATAACTTGTTAGAAACATGTAAAACATGTATAAATTGGATATCAAAACTAGCATGCTCTTTTAAAATAATAACATCAGTAGTGTGCTGTGTATAAATACCAGAGTCAAATTTTAGCATGCTATCTTCATTTCCAAATCCACTAGATAAACCACTTGTTCCGTTATGGAGACCACAAAATCCAAATCAGATACGTAGTGGATATGTGAAGATAGTTGATTAGGCTATCAACACCGGACAGCTCCCACTACTATCCTATATACCTGTTCTGGAACGCAGAGACTAGCTAGTTCTCTGACCTGCTGGACTAATCGGTTTTATATTACGCGCAACCGAATTAGCCTCTTACGCTACCTCAATAGGCCTACTCTGGCCCCAATGTATCCCATATCTGACCATTTTATCCAATTTTCAAAACATTTGTACCTATCACATTTTCAAAATCATTTATTTAACCAGCGCACATATAAAATCCAGTTCGCAAATCATTTCATTCAAGATAGGTACCTTTCGAAGTTACTTTTCCCCAAAACAATTTGAAAACAGTGATGTATAACTTCAGGGGATACGTAACATAAAACGTTTCTGTTCCATTATGAAAATAAAGCATTTAGCTATTCATATGTACTGAACCATAGAAGAATGGTCAGGGGTACTTGCCTTTCAGAGCTTTACCACTACTACCAATCGACCTTGGACTAACTTGGACACTCGGCTTTATCGCCTTACTATTAGACTATCCTGGATCCGACTTTAACATTCATGTCCTTCGCTTGGAACCTCACTATGTTTGTCGACTGATCACTAGGTTATCTTTAGTTCGACTTCACTACTGGAGTCCTTCAACTAGAACCTACAGAGCTGAAATACCCTACGTTAGACGTCTAGGTATGCTTGACATATTCTCGCTAACAACCTACCTATTCGATATCAAATCGCTGACTCATATTTATGTATATTATAATAACACACGCAAAAATTAGGGTTCACAATCTCGAAAATCGGTTCGGTGTTTGTTTTCAAAAAATACCTATACTCGTCATTTTACAAAATTAGGGTTATTAGTTATGGAAAAATAGTTCATCACACCGCACAATCAAGTTTCGTATAAAATACATATGCATTTATATATCCGCTCGACGTCCCGATAATTACCGGATACGCTCCCGTAGTTCCGTAATTCGATTTCCAGGAAATCGGGCAGTCTCTCCTTCGTTTATCGGACTACCCGTCGATACAATTTGACGTCTCAATCAATAATCAATCCAATCAAGACAATCACAAGTCACAAATTCCAAAATGTCAATTCTATTACAGTTATTAATTATTATCCATATTTTATATTTATTTTAAAATATTAGGACTCAGAATAATTCATCATGGTCCACCGTCAGCTCATAAATGTTCATCGCTGACGGCGGCGAAATTCTCAGGTACCCGATTAATTTCGGGTTTCCTACTGCGGATTCCACCGATAAATTATTATAATTCTCGCACGGAATACATTTAATCACAAATAGTAATCATTTAATTAACTGCAGAAAAAGGAAATAAAAATTAAAAATTATAGTAATCAAATCCAACTGCACAAATTCGGCCCCAACACGAGCCCAACACAAGGCCCAACAGAACAAGGCCCGAGTGAACACAAAGTCGCACAACACACTACACAACCACCGCACACATCGCACCACCGCGCACACAAAACACACACACACACACACAGTTACACACACACAAATATACACACACACGTACACATATCTTATATATACATATATATATGATTAGATACCCATATAAAAGAAACAGAACCCAGAGGATCACCAGAAATAATCTGGCTGGGGAACTCACCGGAGACGAAACCGGAAAGAAAATAAGAAGAATCAAAAAGGGAAGGAGAGAAATCGACTGGAAGAAATGAAAATAAAAGGAAAATAGCCGATTAATGTGAAACTGGAGAGATGGAGGCGAGACAAAGAGACAAGAGACGAAGGAGATGAAGAACAGGGGTGAAGAAGGGGGGTGATGGGTTTCTTTTTTTTATTACCTGTTTGTTTGCAGTTGAACACGTGTCCACAAAATTGCTGAGAACTCGACACGTAGTGGTAGAGATAAATATGATCGCCCTGTAGCTCGGTTTATTCCGCTACTTGATTTTAAAAGAATAAACTTACGAGTGATAATAATCCCAAAATTTACCAAACTAGTTTTAAAATTTTATAAATATCACAAAGTTTATAAAAACGTAACTTTCGAAATTTTAAAACAATTCCTAAAACGCACTTTATGCCCGCTTTTATCAATTAAACGAATTGACACGCGGGTGAAACTAACTCCGAAAATTCCCGAAATAATTTTAAAATTCTCGGAATATTCCCAACTTATATAAATATGAGTTTCATAATTTTTGAAGAATTCAGGAATTAAATACAGATTTTTACAAATTAATGAAATCAGAAAATTATACAGGGTTAAATAATTGATGAAATATTGATTTCTAAATTTTATAAAATCCCTAAAAATAAATATTGAAATTATAAAGTCATAAAAACAATTTTAGAGACAAGCCACATATTTACACAAATAAACTTATATTAAATCCACTTTTAAAAGTGAGAATAATTCAATACAAGTCCATAATTAATTACACGAACCACCCTAGACACCATAATTCACACGCATAGATAAAAGTAAAACAACACATAGTTGACAGAAGTTATACACATATATTATTCATTTAATAATTCCATAGTTATACTTTAATTAAATATAAAAGTATACGAGTCGTTACAATTCCCTTTTGAAATCAAGCCATATCCCATAATATATCCTTTGATGTCATCTCCAAAGGTAATGCTAGGGCCATCTCTTTTCTTGAACTCTGTGAGTAGGGTAGAATCTCTAGAAATATTCCTTGAGCATCCATTGTCCAAATAGCATAGATTATTTATGTTTCCCTGCACACATCAAAACCAAATCAAGTTTATTTTGGTACCCAAGTTTCCTTAGGTCCCACCTTGTTAGCTTTCTTCTTACTTCTCTTGGACTTTCCACCACTAGACTCAGGTAATTCAATATCAACCTTTATCTTGGGGGTAGGTCTTTGAAATCCATGATTATGCTGAGATTCATCAGACACATTGTTATCAACATGATATGGCATTGGTTGTGTAAACATGTTATTCCAGACACGCATGCTATATGGTATTTATGGCATATTAAATGCAGCATAGTATATATTTTGTGCAAATGGCATATTAGCAAAATGTGCAAGTGAATTCTGTGTGTGCATAACAGGCATAGCATGCATAGGTGACATAGGTATGTTATGTAAAGCATGAGGTGCAGACGTGGGTGCATTCATAACAGACTTGTAGTTAGTAGACAACTGATTAACACTACCATATTTCACACATATTTTTCTAAGTGCATACTTATTAGGTGTGTATTTGTTGTGTCATTTAATCCCTACTTTCCCATTTGTTATGTCCTATTGGTTTTCCTTTTAGATTTTTCTTTGACCTCAATCTTATCCAACGTGCCATTCAATTGCTTCATTGACAGATGTCCTAAATTCAATTTCCCTGCATCCTTAATTTTGCTTGATTGTCCTGAGACAAAATGCTTTATAACTGAACCATATTTCTCATTCAGCTTTGCTACCTTTCCTTTTCTAATGGTCTTCTTCCCATTCAACGCATGAGAATCAACTTTTAACGGATGAGCTTTATCTTTCAATGGATAAGCTTCATCATCCGTTGATTCAACATCTGTTGATAGACCATCAAATAACTTTTGGTCCAGTTTCTTCTTGTCTTTCTTCCAGGATGCCTTAAAAATGATTCAATACCTTAAACTTTGGCAATCTGTGTACTAACATCTCTATAAAATTTCCAGGTATTAATGACTTCTTGCTTACGTTCATGTTGCTTTCTCAGAATTTCCTCTTTCTTCAAAGACTCAGAACTCATCTTTAGCAACTTTACATTGAATTTTCAATTTCTCAAACTCAATGAATTGAGTTTTATAATGCAGCATTTCTACCATTCAAAAACTGATTATTCTCTTTAATTCTAATGTTCTCTTTAGTGAGTGATTTAAGTGTGACACACGAATGATACAATTCAGTAGACATATCATTTATAGCATCATTGCATTCATCTTTAAAAATTTGTGCAAGATTAGTAGTAATTAAGGTGGTTGCTAGATGAGCTAACCTTTATTTCATCTGACTTGGCCATGAGAGCAAGGTTGACATAGTTCATTTCTTCATCTACAACATCTCAATCAGCTGCCTAGTCATTTTCTTGAGTTTATGAAAGCCTTCTCTTTTTGTTTGGGCGACTCAATTTTTTTTTTGTAATCAACATGCTTAAATATTTTCTTTTCAGAATTTAGCTTTTCGCATTCATTTAAAAAATGACCACTCATCTCACACTCAAAACATTTGAATTTGGTTTTGTTAACCATATTTCTGTTGGACTTTGCAGCTCCAAATTTTTTCTTGAATTTGAGCTTTGTAAATCTTCTAGACAGGAAGGTTAGATGCTCATCAACTTCATCCATATCATCTTGACTTGGACAGTCTTCATCTTCAGCCATTAAACCTTATCCTTGCTCATTTCAGACCTGCCTTCATAAAAATTCATGCTAGGTGTATCTTTAATAGCTTCAACCTTCATTCCCACCACTCTCTCATGCTCAGCTACCAATTCCATAGACCCATCTTTCTTCCTTCCTTTCTCTATCATCTCATCTTGTTCCATTTCAAGCTCATAGGTCTTCAAAAGTAAAATCCTTGTACTCTTGTGAATTTCTGAGAGAGACTGTCATTGGCTTCCATTCTTTTGGTAAAGACCTCATAAATTTTAGGTTGGAATCCTTGGTTTGGTAGATTCTTTCATACAACTTTAGACCATTTAATAGTTTTTGAAATCTACTGAAAATGTCATTCAGTGACTCACCATCTTCAAAATGGAAGTGTTCATATTGTTGTATGAGAAGTTGCATCTTGTCCTCTCTTACTTTCTCAGTTCCCTCACATAGCACTTGAATAGTGTCCCAAATATCCTTAGCAGTTTTGCAGTTTATGATATGATCAAACATGTCTTTGTGAACTTCTTCAATATCTTTATCAATCCATTCTAACATAGCCTTTGGAATAGTCTGCTCATTTCTAGTAGCATCTTCAACATCTGTTGCTACTCTTCAATGAATATGGGGTCTATTTTTATGCACTTGACATAGCTTTCTTCTTGAGAGATTAGATGAAGGTGCATCTTCACTTTCCAGTGATAATATTTATCTTTATCCAGAAGTGGGATCTTCACTCCAACATCCTTCCTGCTCATGTTGTTTGATTACTTTGATCTTTAAACTCTTTGTTTGTTAAGAGCTTTATCTGATACCAATTGTTATTCCCTAACAGTACAACAACAGAATTACAGAAGGGATGTTGAATGGAATTTTGGTTACTTTTTACTTTTCTGGAAAAAAAATCTTAAATATACAACTGTGTTTGAATTTGCAAGAGTGCAGATAAAATATTATAAAGTATTCAAATCAAAAAGTAAATAAACAGGAGTTTAAAAAATTTCTGTTGGATTTGTATTTCCACTAGAGATGTATATATTGAGAAAATCTCTGTGATGCAAGAATGCACACAGCTGCATCCAAGTGTTTTTCAACTAAGAACTTGAGAGACTAAAGATACATCTTGCTTGCTCTGTGTGTTCTAGATCAAAATGCAATTTTTAACTCCTAAAATACTTGCTACACTTGGTTTATATATCACCAAGATACTTGTGAAATAAGACAAAATAACACTCCTACTAGCTAGGTCCAATTCACATGTTTTTTCATTTTTTCTGTCCAATGCAATCCAAGTTAGATAAAACATCTTTGAAAAAGTTTGTCTTGTATGGAAATGGAAATGCTTTGTTTTCTTCTAACACCTACAATCAGGGTGCCACATTCCTTTTGTGCACTATCAACCAATATGACTCTGTTAGCTTCTATCATGTCTCTTTCAACTGGTATCTTGTTGATTATCCATTGAGGCTTCATGCTATCATCTGTTGATAGCTTTATCTGTTACCCGTTGAAACTTGACTTGCTCATCTATTGAGGACACATTGAGTTATCCATTGAAACTTGAAGAGTCATCCATTGAAGCTTTGTAGAATAGCAGTTGAAGTTGTTTCCAAAGCAGTTGATACTCTTTCACTTATACAAAATTACAGGCCATTTTATATTTATAATTAACCCAGCTATTTTGTATATCTTGCTAGTGGTCAATATAAATTACAAATAACTAAAACTCTCGAATCCCTCAACTATTCTAGTGTATAAAATATGCTACATACTTATTCATATAAGCTACTCTTTCAACATATGGATAACTATGATTATCCATTGAAAGCTATAAAAGACACTTCATATATCTCCTTAAGGTGTTTTGGCGAATTATCATCAAGACTATAACATATTCCTAACAGAAGCTAATATTTCTAACTACTTTTGGGCTGGAGAAGTTAATACTGCATGCTATACTCAAAACAGAACCTGGATCAAGAAGATGTATGAAAAGACCCCTTATTATTTAATGGCCAACAAGAAACCATCAGTGAAATACTTTCACGTGTTTGAGGAAAGTGCTTTGTGCTTAAGGATGATGAGCATCTTGGAAAATTCGATGTTAAAGTAGAAGAAGGTATCTTTATGGGCTATTCTCTTGAGTCAAAAGCCTACAAGGTATATGTGATTAGTGATCGAAAGGTTGTGGAAAGCCTTAATGTAACTTTTGATGACGCCAAGCTCCAAAGTATTTAGAAGGAAGATATGATGATAATCTTGATGTTGAAGATCTTCATCATGATGAAGATAAACCTGAAGATGTTCTAGATAACAATGATAATGACAATGGAAATGATCCTGATGATCATAATTCTGATGCAGATTCTGAGGGGAATGGACATGAGACAAGTGATGATAGTCAAACAATCTATGGGACTAGTCCTCAAGATTCAGATTCTGGAGATCAAGCTGGCAATAACTTAGGGGGAGCAGAACAAGAAGCAGAACAAGGATCCGCTAGTCAGAATCAACATAATTTTGGGAAATGCTGAGTCATCAAGAGCTAATCTACCAAGACAGAAAGTATGTAGTAAAGATCATCCTTGGTATTTGGTACTTAGTGATGCAGATAGTGGAGTTCAGACTTGAAGAGCTACAACTAATGAATGCTTTTATTCTGTGTTTCTATCTCAAATGGAACCGAAGAAAGTAGATGAAGCTCTTGGTGATCCAGATTGGATGATTTCTATGCCAGAGGAACTCAATCAGTTTGAAAGATAGAAAGTGTGGAAGCTTGTACCCAGGATTAAAGATAAATCTGTGATTGGCACCAAATGGGTTTTCAGAAACAAGCTTGATGAAGATGGAATTATAACAAGGAACAAGGCGATACTGGTTGCTAAAGGTTATTCTCATAAAGAAGGAATTGATTACGATGAAACATTTGCACCAGTTGCTAGACTTGAAGCCATCAGGATGTTTTTAGCATTTGCAGCATATTCAAATTTCAAGGTATATTAGATGGATGTGAAAAGTGCTTTTCTGAATGGTGAGTTTGAAGAAGAGGTCTATGTGGAGCAACCTCCTGAATTCATAGATCCCGAGTGTGAAGATTTTGTCTATTTTCTCTTCAAGGCTCTTTTTGGTCTTAAGCAAGCGCTAAGAACATGGTATAAAACTCTCTCATAATTTCTTCTTAGAAAATTGTTTTACTAGAGGTGTCATAGATAAGACTTTGTATTTCAAAAATCATAAATAATAATATCACACTTGTGCAAGTCTATGTTGATGACATTATATTTGGATCTACGAATGATTCAGTTTGTGCAAGGTTTGCTAAGCTTATGCAGAGTAAGTATGAGATGAGTATGATGGGTGAGTTGAACTTATTTCTTGGGCTTCAATTGAATTAGAAGCCAGGTTTTATCTTCATTTGTTAATCAAAGTACATCAGAGATCTTCTGAAGAAATATAAGTTAGAAGATTCAACACCCGCAAAGACTCAGATAGAAATTGCCACAAAATTTGATCAAGACAGGTCTATTAAGAAGGTGGACATCACTAATTATCGAGAAATGATTGGATCATTGCTCTAACTAACTGCAAGCCATCCAGATATTATGTTTGCAACAAGCTTGTGTGCACAGTTCCAAGATGATCCGAAGGAATCTAAACTGATAGTCGTCAAAAGAATTTTCAGATATCTAAAGGGTACACCTAATCTAGTATCTGGTATCCCAAAGATACGGGCTTTGATCTCATCGGCTATACAGATTCTGATTACTCTGGTTGTAATATTGATCAAAATAGTACTTCAGGAAGCTGTAAGTTTCTTGGATGAAGAATGGTTTTTTGGTTTAGTAAAATGATGTGAAGCATAATATAACATAATATGTAATCGAGGAAATATAACTCAACATGAAACAGAAACAGATAAATAATATTAAACTGTGAAGCACAGGAACCCTGAAGATGAAGACTGGATAAATACAAAGAATTAAAAGATGGAATTAAAGCTCTAAGTCTGTAACCAGGTCATGGGAAGAAGTTCACTAATATGTTCAAGCCTCCATGAAGAATAAAATGTCAAAGGACTTCCAGTATCAGTGAAATGATTTGATTTGAATTATTAAAGATCAGGGGTTCAGTGAACAAATATTCAATCAATAATCAACCAAGATGTAGCAGTTCATAATTGTCAAAGCAATTGAATTAAATCAATTCATGTTAGTTGTTTGTGAACTAGACCAGTGCACCAAGCATTAGTATCTTAGAAATGATATAATTTCATTATACAAGAAGATTTAATATTGATATAATTACAAGAGTTCAAGAGGTTTAAAATTGTCAAAGGAAAATACTTGATAGTGGTTGTAAGTCAGGAGAGTGAAATTCCTTCATAAGGTCACAAGTCAGAAAATACGACTAAGGGAAATCACTTCACTGTGGTCGTAAGTAAAGATATGGATCTAAGGGAAAATGTTTTACTGTGGTCGCCACTAAACTCTTTAAGGTATTTTCCTTTTGGTCACAAGTTAATGCAATGAATCAAGGGAGACTCATGTTTCCTATGGTTGCCAGTAAAAAGAAAGACATAGGAAAACTCAGCTTTCTTGTGGTCACAATAACAAGAAAAGGAAGAAAACTTAATCTCACTGTGGTTACAAGTAGGCAACAACAGCAAAATCAATTCCTCCTCTTATCGCTAGTAAATGACTTGATTATTTTATTGGATGCAGAAACAAATGAATTGGTTTTGTGGCTAAAATCAAGCCACATGTCCAATACTTTTAAAAGTCTACAAAGTAGCAGAATGAATTAAATTCATTCAGTTATCTTCCTCAACAACCAATTGTATTTCTTACGAAGCTCCATTGAAGCCTCTGTTTATTAAGCTTTTAAATATACTATTGTGCTATCAAATGTATTGTAGCTAATCATATAATTGATTAGATTGTAGCAACCTCAAGGTTTATATTATTAAAACAATATATATTTCTTGAATTGTTTTGTGTCTATCTATATTCCGTAAATACAACGAAGAACTTGTAACGAATCGAAAAATATTGTAGATATCGTATTCAACCCCCCTTCTATGATACTTTGGGACAAACAATTGGTATCACAGCCTGTTGATTGACATACAAATCAAGATTCGGAGAAAGAAACAAGTTCTTGAAAAATTTCTTGAAATTTTTTAATTTTCAAAAATTTTATTGCATAAAATTTTTGAATCTTAAATAATTTTAATTCCTCCAAGATGATGAACAACCAAAGAATTAGAGATATCCAGGTCCCCCCATTTGACAAAGATAATTACAACCTATGGAAGAAAAAGATGATGTTGTTTATAACATCTTCGAATCCATTATATATTGGGATATAATGAATGACCCTTATGTTCTGATGGAAATGGTTGTTGAATCAAGTACCCCAGATGGTGTAAAAATTCCTTCCTCATCTACCCCAGGGATCCGACTAAATATACGAGGACTAACAAGGAGTTGATAAATCTGGACACAAGTCTTCAACTCATAATAGTGGAATTAACTGTTAAAGATATGAGTTATCAACTTCTATGAAGTAATAGTGCAAATGATATGTGGAAAACCATTAAGTTGTTGATGGAAGGTACATAAGATGTCAAAGAAAACAGGATGGATATCCTGACGACTCAGTATGAAGCATTTAAATTTCAACCTATAAAAACACTTTCTTCACTCTTTGAAAGATATGCAAGATTGTTAAGTGAATTGAAGCTACAAGGGAAAGTTTATCCGATAAGAAAGTCTAACAAAAAGTTTATGCTGACTCCACCAATTCACTTGGAACAAAAGAACACATCCATCAGGGAAAGAGCTGATTTTATCATTATGTCCCTGAATGTGATTTATGGAAAGCTGATAACCCATGAATTGGAATAAGAGCAAAGAGCTATTATCTATGGCGCTGGTTCTGTTGACAGTAAGAGTACGACACTTGCAAAAACCACTGCACTTGTTGCTTGTGAACCTGAAACTCAAGAAGTCAAGGTTACACCCTCCTCAATAATCAAAGAAGTTGTTGTAGCTTAAATTTCTCATGGTGAGCCAGAAGATGAAAGTGAGTTCTACACTCATGAAGAACTTGAAGAGTTGAAGGATAAATAGATGGCATACATGGCTGCAAAATTTAGTCATGTTAGATTCAGATGAAAACCCAACTACAAATCAAGGGGTTTATCTGGGAGATTTAGAAGGGAAGCTACTCGTCAGGGTCAAGCTCCAGAGGAGGTTACAAGTCAAGCTGGGTAGACAAGAGCAAGACAAGATGGTACAAGTGCAATGAGTTGGGGCACTTTGTATCTAATTGCAGAAATCACAAGGCAATAAAGGGAAAAGATTCTTATGAAAAGAAATAAAATTATAAAGATACAAAGAGGCAAAATGAGAAGCTGAAAGAGAAGCTGAATTCTTATGCAGGTAAGGACAAGAGAAGAGCATACATTGTTGAAAGAAAAAGCTGGGATAATACTTATTCAGATGAAGAGGAAGAATATGTGAATCTAGGAAGACTCCGTAGAGGAATCGCCACAATTATCTCAGGTTCCTGAACTTACCACTATTGATATGTCTGAATCTGAATACAAATCTATTATGCATGAACTTACTTTAGAATTGTAATGTTCATACAAGCATGCTTGTATATAAACTTGAAAATGATAAGTTAGTTCTTAAAACTAAGAGTTTGACTTCTAGAAATGAAGAACTAGAATTGCTTGTAGTTGTATTAGAAGACCTTAAGCAAAATAATGAATATTTAGAGAATAAGGTTAGTGCAATGCAGACTTAGAAGCCATTCTTAGAACCCAAATTGCAGATTTAGAAAAGAAGTTACAAGCGTTTAAAAATGGAGCTTTAACTCAGAAGGAGATAATAATAGTCAAAGATTTAAATCTAAGACTTCAATAGGACTTGACTAATCTAAGTTAGCTGGTAAGAAACATAGTGGTGCATCAGAGATAAAAATGTTTGTCTCAGAAAAGGTTTCATATGTTATTAAGGATAATGTATCTTTGTTGTTCACCGAGTCTATTTTAGAGCCTTTGGATGAATTAAGTTTGCTAATCAATGAGGAATTGATTGATGAGGATAAAGAGAAAGAGAAGGTAGAAAAATCCCCTAAGACTCCTAAGATTTCAGTTAGCAAGGCAAAACCCAAAGCTAACCAAGGTAATAAGGTGGATAAGCAAGAACCTGACACACTTAAAAAACCAGACACCATAGATGACTCTACGACTGGTGAGAGTGTTAAGGTTAAGTCTAAGACGAACAGGAATGGTAAGGTAGATGTGAATAAGAAATCTGATTTTGCATCTTCCTCATCTGCATCTAGAAATTTATGTAATAATTGCAATTCTTCTGCACACCTTACACATGAATACACTAAAGTTAAATTAGAATCTGTTACATCTTTTAGTGTGCCTTCCAAGCCTAACATGCCTAGTTCCCATGAGGCATGTGGCATTGTTGGTTGTATGCCATGTGCATTTGTTATCATGTATGAGTTATTTAAAGCTTTTCATGCAACTGCTAGCACTTGCATTGACATTAAGAAAAGCATGAGTAATGAGCACACACCGGCAAAGACTGTAGTACCTCCTGTCTCTAAGTCTAACAATACTGTTGAGACTAGCACTGAGAAGGAGTCAGTCAAAGTGAAATCTAAGCTTGTTAAGGTTATATTTGTTGATCCTATTTCTACCCCTTAACCTTCAGGACCCAAAAAAACTTAGGTACCAAAGTATTCCTATTCAATCTGTATTTGCAGGGTATGGTTCGAAAGAAAAAGATCATGTGGATTCTGGACAGATTACCTTTTCTCACTCCCTGTCCAGAATTCAAGTCAGCTACGAACTGTCACATGAGAGGAGAAAAGTCCCTGCTCACAGGTATGGTTGAGAAAGTTGGCCCTAAAGTAACCTTTAGAGATGATAGTAGAGGATTACTACGGGATATGGCAATTTGGAAACTGGGAATGTCATAATTGAAAATATCTCTCTTATGGAAGGGTTAAAGCATAATCTTCTGTGCGTCAATCAGTTGTGTGATAAGGAAATAATGTTGACTTCAAACCATAAAGGTGTTTGATCACACACAGAAAAGATGAGACGCTTGCTTTACAGGGAGTGAGAAAAGGTAATTTGTTCGTAGCTGACTTGAATTCTACATGTGATGGACTAATGATGAATTTTTACAGCAAAACTTCATCAGTACAAAGTTGGTTATGGAAAAAGAGGCTATCGCACTTGAATTTCAAGACAATGAACTTTCTGGTAAAGAGGGAATTAGTGAGAGGTTTACCACAGATATAATTTTGTCAAAATCTGTGAAGCATGTGAAAAAGGAAAGTGAAAGAAAGTATCACACAGAACAAGGAAATGACAAGCATAACTGAACCTCTTCAGTTAATTCATATTGATTTATTTGGTCCAGCGAATGTGTTGTCACTATCAAGGAAAAGATATGCTTTAGTGATAGTCGATGACTACTCAAAGTACACATGGGTGTTGTTCTTACAATCAAAGGATGAAGCACCACAGATGATAGTTGATTATATAAAAAAGATTGGGATGGAAGCGAAACTACTTGTCAGAAAGATCAGATAATGGAACAGAGTTCAAGAATGCATTGCTTAATGAATTCTAGTACAGAGAAATGTATTTCGAGACAGTATTCAGCACCAATAACTACACAACAAAATGGATTAGTAGAAAGGAAGAATCGTACCTTGGTTGAAGCAGAACCTGACTATGTGAAGTGAATCAAGACTTCCTACCTACTTTTGGGCTGAAGCTGTCAACACAACATGTTATACTCAAAATCGTACCCTGATTAATAAAGATCATGACAGGAGTCCTTATTAGATCATGGTTGACAAAAGACCAACAGTGAAATACTTTCATGTGTTTGGGGCTAAATGTTTTATGCTTAAAGAAGGAAATGAGCATCTGGGAAAGTTTGATGCTAAAGCAGAAGAAGGCATATTTTTTGGCTACTCTCTAGAATCTAAGCCTATAGGGTTTATGTGATTGTTGATCAGAAGGTGATTGAAAGCCTTAATGTAACGGTCGACGACACCAAGTTAGCAAGCCTGCAAAGAGAAAAGGATTCTGAATCTCTAAAATTTGAAAATATTTCAAATGATCCTTTGGATGAAGAAGAACCTGAGATTGCTCGTGTTATACCTACAGTACGTGGAAATAATAATCCTGAATCAATTCTTCCTGAATCTTATGTAACTCTGCATGAGTAGTTGAATGAAGACCTTGTAGATGTTTAGTACTCAATGCAGTGACTCTAAGTTGTGTTTTGAAATCATCAGTAATTAACATCTCATCAGCTTTAGTCAAGTGCTCAGCAAGATGCTTTGCATTTGGAACACAGGAAACTGAGTTCCATTCCTTAGTCCACTCCTGTCCTGCAGGAGTTTCACTCCAAGGCACTGGTTCTTCTCTTGTAACAAACTTCTTAACAAGTTCAGATTTAAGAACAGTTTGTTGAGGGGCATGTGCTGAAGGACCTGCTTCATCAGCATTTGCAGTTAGAGCAGCATCACTAGTATCTCCAGTATTTGCAGCATCAGAACTTGATGAATCAGTATCTTCTGATAAAACAATAGTATGAGTAGCAATGGAGGCTTCAGGATTATCCTCTAATTGCTGATCTGGTTCCAAGTTCTGATCAACAGCCATATCCTGATGCTCACCTATATTATGATCATCAGCATCTAGATGCAAACTAACCAACTTAGAGAAAGTGTTTTCATCAAGTGGTTTTGTGAAGATGTCTGCAATTTGATCCTCTGTGGGTACAAAATCTAATTTCACAGTGTCATTTGTGACATGCTCTCTGATAAAGTGATACCTAATATCAATATGCTTTGTTCTTGAGTGCTGAACTAGGTTGTTGGAAATCGCTATGGCACTAGTATTGTCGCAGAATATTGGAATCTTTGACATCAACAGACCATAATTCCGGAGTTGATTCCTCATCAACAAGATTTGAGCACAACAGCTTCCAGCAGCTATATATTTAGTTGCAGCAGTTGATGTGGCTACTGAGTGTTGCTTCTAGCTATGCCAGGATACCAACCTTATTCCAAGAAACTAACAGATTCCTGAAGTACTTCTCCGATCAATCTGACAACCTGTAAAATCTGAATCTGTATAGCCAACAAGGTCAAAATATGTACCTTTAGGGTACCAAATGCCAATATTTGGAGTCCCCTTAAGATACCTAAAAATCTGTTTAACAACTATAAGATGAGACTTTTTAGGGTCATCTTGAAATCTAGCACATAAGCATGTTGAGAACATAATATTTGGCCTACTTGATGTAAGATATAACAATGAGCCTATCATACCTCTGTAGCTTGTGATGTCAACTTTCTTACCAGTTTTGTCCTGATCAAGCTTAGAGGTTGTTAGTATTGGAGTCTTTGCAGGAATTGAATCTTCCAAATTGTACTTCTTGAGAAGTTCTCTGATGTACTTGGATTGACAAATGAATATGCCATCTTTCCTTTGACTCACTTTTAATCTGAGAAAGTAGTTCAACCCTCCCATCATGCTCATTTCATACTTACTCTGTATTAACTTAGAAAATCTCTTGCAAAGATCATCATTAGTAGAGCCAAATATAATATCATCAATATAGACTTGAACTAAGATCATATCATATTCATGCATTTTGTGAAACAGAGATTTATCTACAATACCTCTAGTAAAACCATTTTCAAGTAGAAATTTTGAGAGTGTCAAACCATGTCTTTGGTGCTTGCTTGAGTCTATAGAGAGATTTGAGCAGAAACTATACAAAGTCCACCATATTTGGATCATCAAAACCTGAAGGTTGTTCCATATACACTTCTTCTTCTAACTCCCCATTCAGGAATTCACTCTTCACGTCCATTTGATAGAATTTAAAATCTGAATATGCTTCGAATACCATAAATATCTTGATTGCCTCAAGCCTTGCTACTGGTGCATAGGTTTCATCATAATCTATTCCCTCTTCTTGACAGTAACCTTTAGCTACCAGTCTGGATTTGTTTCTTGTTACAATGCCATCTTCATCTAACTTAATTCTGCATACCCACTTGGTGCCAATTACTGACTTGTCTTTTCGACTGGGTACCAGCTTCCATACCTTCTGCCTTTCAAACTTATTGAGTTCGTTTTGCATTGTAATAACCTAATCTAGATCTTAAAGTGCCTCATCCACTTTCTTAGGTTCCATTCCTGAGAGAAACCCTAAAAAGTGATATTCATTCTGTGTGGCATGTCTAGTTCTCACTCCTGTGTCAGGATCACCAATGATCAGCTCAAAGGGATGGTCTTTGTTCCGTACTCTTTATCTAGACAGATAAGATCTTGATGTTTCCCCTTGTTCAGCATGATGTTGAGTGTGGACTGTAGATCCTCTTCCTGCTCCCTCTGAGTTGTTGTCATCAGTGACTTGATGATTCTGATCTTTGAGTAATAGTTCTTGTAGGGAGCAGCATCAGTAACAGGTATTGTTGATGGATTAGTTACTGTTGGAGCTTCTAAGTAAAGTACTTCAGGCACAACCAAGTTCTGGATATCAATATCAGTACTTGTGCCTGAATTAACAGGAGATACAAGTCTTAGGAGACACAGATGGTGTGTTTGCCTTTTCAGTAGCAGCTTCCTTAGTTGGAGTTAATGGAGAAGCAGTGTCTTTAGTAGATTCTGGTTCTTGTGAGATCAGAGATTCCTGATCTCCTTCCTTAGCTGCTGCTTCCTCATCATCTGAAACTGGCCTTTTTGCCCTCTGTTTCTTGTATCTCTTTGAAGATATGGATTCCTTGGGACTTTTATCAACAGTCATTTGTTCTAAGCCTTTTGAGAAGCCTAGATCCCCCAATTGTAGAATCCTTCTGAGAAGGAACTTTCTCAGCTTCTTTGACAACAGGTTCTGATGTAGAAACTTGTTCCTCACTGTCAGATTCATCTCTCAAAACAATCATCCTTCTGTTCTGAGGTGTTTGGGGAACTGTCTTTGTCCTCTTAGCCTTGGAAGATGATGGCTTCACAGGAGGTGCTGAGGATGAAGGTTGAACTGTCTGTGAAGTGGAGAGATATGCTTTGAGATATTGTCTGAGGGTAGGTTGAGTAGTATGAGTGGTATGTGCTGATGATTGTTGTGGTGTTTGAGATGTGGTGGTTGGTTGGACATCAGGATAAACAGATCTGTAGGTATCAGGATCAGCATTTACTAAGATCTGTTGTATAGATTGAGGAATCTGTAAGGATCTAACCACCTTCTTCTTACCATCAGCATTTACCAAATCATTAAAGGCTCAGTTTTGCAATTTTGAAAGATGGAGTTAAGCCAGTGGTAGGTTGGGGGTTATCAGCACAACAATGATTAAAAATAAGCTGACAAAATCTAGCAAAGTAGACAACATTCCTATCTTCTGTCATCCTATCCCCAATAAAACCTATCACAGCAGTTGCAAAATCAAAATGAGTTTGGTTAATGATAGCATACCCGATGTGCTGACTCTTTATAGGAATAGCATCAAAGTTTGAACATTTATTCCCAAAAACTTTAGTCATGCAGTCAAAGAAGAAGCTCCATTCCTTTCTGATATGAGCCCGTTTCAACTGCCCAAGCTTTGCCAAACTCTGCTCATACCCCAAACTAGCCATAAACTCTTTAAGAGCTGATTCCTCCGGGGTTGAAAAAGTACATCCTTCTGGTAGATGTAGGGCCTTGCGAATTGTACCAGGAGTTACCCCATATGTAGAATCACCCACTTCGAAAACAATACTAGGAGTACCATTTTGACCACCATTATCAAAGTGTCCAGTCCTCCAAAATGTCAGAACTTGTTGGCTCGAAAAGGTTGAAGGTTGGGTCAATGCATACCCGATTTCACTGTGTGCAAGAAGATCTTGCACAAAATGCAACTCAGACGGAGCTTCAGCATGATCAAGAATTGCAGCATAGTTATTTGGAACAAATTTAGCTCCATCAATGATTAAATCCTTAGGTGCCATGAAAATAATCGAGATTTAAGAGTGCCTGTTAGGTGTTTGATAACATGTCTAAATGAAAAACCAACGTCCGGAGTAGAAAGAGAGTAAAAGCAAATAGAGAGATAAAGTGTACAAGTGAATAAAAGATTAGAAAATCCTCTCTCTGTCTTACTTATACTCTTTCTAAAAAAATGTAAGCATTGGACACCTGTCAGACATGCAGTAATAATGAATAGTTAATAGGCACGGGAAAACAGTAATCATTACTAACCCACATGCAGTTTTTCAAGGAAAAACCGTTCCACTTACCCAGTAATTCCATTAATCAAGGTAAATCAGTTTTAATTCAAAATTGAAATTGTTTCCACTTATTCAATTATTTTTCACTGCAACACCAATATTCTGAAAAAAATTCGAGTGAGAATGACCAAAATAAATCAAGGGAACAAGTACTGATAACGTAAAATCAGAACTTAATTTAAATTTAAATTGTAATGGTCATCAGAATATGAATATTTATCAGGATTTATCAATGCATTTCAGAACATCTCAGATACAATAACTTGCAAAAAAGAAATTTCATTTATATATTAAGAGAATACATTCATGAAATTTAAAATTACATCAGAACTTTTATAAGATTATCCTAAGCTGCTAAACCTAACATCAACAGCTAATGTCCTGAGCTAAGAAGCCTGACAAAGTTGATGATGAAGAAAAACAGAAAGAAGAAAATAAATTATTTCTTCTTCCTACTCTCGACAAAGAGAATAGCGAGTCGTATTATTTGCTCCTGCTTTCGAAGACGACTGAAGGTGAAGTTCTCTTCGAACTGCCAGCATATCATGTTTAATAGCCTCTGGAAATTGAATCCAGAGATTGTGAGGGATGTTGGCGATAGGGTATGGAGTTGGAATCCCATTTAAAAAGACATGTACAGTCTCATCGCCATAGTTGTAAAACCAGCCAAATGCAGCCATTTGTGGTGGTAAGTGTAAAACGAGAGTGAGTTTGTGATAAAAGAGTTGATGTGAAGACTGATGTGAAGTGGTTGTTTTTATAGGCAAAAGAATGCCAGGGGACGCAAGGAAATTTAATGCTGACAGGTAGAGTTAATTCTACCTCGTATCCCTAGACTTGGAAGAAGGAAAACAGTCATTGGAAGTTTAAGTCAGGGTTAATGCGCACAAGTAACAAGTAAAAATTACTGTACGTGTATGTGAACCACTATCCCTAATGATATTGACTGTTAATATTCTACCCAAACATAGTCTGATTTAAAATGAAACTGTTTTTAGATTTTATCCACAAATAAGTCAAGTAAAGAATCAGAATTTAATATCAGAACTTAGACTTATATCAGAACTTAACAGTTATCAGAACATAATTTCTTAACTCGAAAAGTGAATGCCTATCTTAGTAAGTCCTCGCACAAATTCTGATTTAGATTCTTCAGAACTTAATCATCAGAACATGCAATCAGAACTTATCCTCGGAATTTTGTGTAATGTGACACAGAAACTGTTCATCTAAAATAGCATAGATCACCACAGTAATTTTCATCATTCATATGGAGTGTTTAGTGTGTGCATTAAGCTAAATATCAGACAAAGAGTAAAGTCTGATTCACTTCAGTACATCTTAGAAATAAGGCATAACTAAAACTTTACTAAAAACCTGTCATTATTCTGAAACCTACTATTGAATGAGTTCATGCTTGAGTCCACCTCAACTATTTTGTGCTAATTTTGTGCATCTTTTTAAATTCCCTTTTTCAGTGGCTTCTCAGTGTAAGTGAGTCACGACTGCTTATCAGAATTTATGCTATTATCAGAGTATTTCTCCAGTAATCATAGAGTGTGAAAAGTCACCAAGAAAATATTTTGCTTTTCTGATGCATATTTACTTAATACCAGCAATGCACTTGGGTCATTCCTTCCACATTTATACTCTAGATCTCAAAGGAGTACCTGAATTTTAATCCTTGAATCTTTTCTTTTTCTTTTGATAAGAGAGGTTTATCAGCACTTAGTACATTCAACAGATTTACTAGCGTCGGAACTTAACAGATGAGAAGCGTTATTCTAGTTTGTGACTTAGTAATAAGATAAACAAAGTAAACTCAACTAAGCTCAATATCAGAATTTGTTTGTGTCAATAGATTTCCACAAAAATAATTACTTCTAACATGGGATCCCTAGTTTATTGAAGACTACTTGGTCAGCATCTAGCACAGGTATCCTCATAGGATTGAGTAGTTACATTAACAGACATATCACTATCAGAGTTTAAAAACTTATATCAGACAATAGTCAGTACTTAAGCAACTTTTCAATTAAGCACAGAATACACAAAGAGAGTAATTTCTGTAAATACTGATCATAAAGTCTGATGCATCAGAACAAAACTAAGCAGATTTAGAGAAAGAACCTGAAACCATTCCAAGTTCATTTACCAATCTTGTAAATGTAGCTTCACACAATGGTTTTGTGAAGATATCTTCTAGTTGTTGATCTGTTGGAACAAAGTGCAATTCCACTGTACCTTCATCCACATGCTCCCTTATGAAGTGGTACCTGATGCTGATGTGCTTTGTCATAAAGTGTTGAACTGGATTACCTGTCATAGCAATAGCACTTTGATTATCACAGTAAATAGGGATTTTGAAATATGTTAACCCATAATCCAGTAACTGATTCTTCATCCAAAGAATCTGTGCACAATAGCTTCCGGCAGCAATATACTCTGCTTCTGCAGTTGATGTGAAAATTGACTTTTGTTTCTTGCTAAACCAAGAAACCAATCTGCCTCCAAGAAATTGGCAGCTTCCACTTGTGCTTTTCCTATCAATTTTGCAACCTGCAAAATCTGCATCTGAGTAACCTATTAGTTTAAAATCTGATTCTCTGGGATACCATAATCCCAGATCAGCTGTTCCCTTAAGATACTTGAAAATTCTTTTCACAGCTGTTAAGTGAGGTTCTCTTGGATCTGCTTGAAATCTTGCACAAAGACAGGTAGCATACATGATATCAGGTCTACTAGCAGTTAGATAGAGCAGAGAGCCAATCATACCACTGTAATCAGTAATATCTACTGATTTACCAGTATCCTTATCCAGTTTTGTTGCAGTGGCCATGGGAGTGGATGCACTTGAACAATCTTACATTCCAAATTTCTTTAACAATTTTCTGGTGTAAGTTTGACAAATAAAAGTGCCTTCTTCATTCTGCTTGACTTGAAGGCCCGGAAAATAGCAAAGTTCCCCCATCATACTCATCTGATACCTTGACTGCATCACTTTGGCAAACTTTTTGCAAAGTCTGTCATTTGTAGACCCAAAAATGATATCATCAACATAAATCCGGACCAGAAGTAAGTCTTTTCCATGGTTGAGGTAGAACAGTGTTTTGTCTATTGTTCCTCTTTTAAATCCACTTTCTAGAAGAAACTGAGCTAAAGTCTCATACCATGCTCTAGGAGTTTGCTTAAGTCCATAAAGTGCTTTATCAAGCCTGTAGACATAATCTGGATATTTGGAATCTACAAAGCTTGGAGGTTGTTCAACATATACTTCTTCCTCCAATTCTCCATTGAGAAAAGCACTTTTCACATCCATTTGAAAGACAGTAAACTTTTTGTGAGCAGCATAAGCCAAAAATATCCTTATGGATTCTAACCTAGCAACTGGTGCAAATGTTTCATCATAATCAATTCCCTCATGTTGAGAATATCCTTTTGCAACCAGCCTTGCCTTATTCCTTGTAATTATGCCATCACTGTTAGTTTTGTTTCTGAATACCCACTTTGTACCAACAACAGATCTATTCTTTGGTCTTGGCACTAGGGTCCAGACTTTGTTTCTTTCAAATTCATTTAACTCTTCCTGCATTGCTTGCACCCAATCAGCATCTTGAAGAGCTTCTTCCACTTTCTTTGGCTCAGTCTGAGAAAGAAAAGAATTGTAAAGACATTCATTTGAAGTACCTGTTCTAGTTCTAACACCTGCATCAGGATTTCCAATTATCAAATCAGGTGTATGTGATTTAGTCCACTTCCTTGCAGATGGAAGGTTTTCTCTAGAACTGGATGCTCCCCCATGATCCATGTTGTCTTCATTTTCATTTTCTGATGCTCCCCCTGAACCTATGCTCTCGGAGTTGGATTCTTCAGAATTTAGATTTTCAGAACTATCAGAACTTGGCTTATCAGAACTTGATGAATCAGAACTTGAAGAGCCAGATGTATGTTCTGATGCTTTTTGAGATGTGGTAAGATCTTGAGTATGCTCCCCCTGCATAGGTGCATCTTCCTTTAGCGTAGTCACCACAGTTTCAATAACATCAGAGTTTAATCCATCAGAGTTTGTAGTATCAGGACTTAGATTGTCAGGATTTTCAGTATCAGAATTTGGGTTTTTATTTTCAAATCTCAGCTGATCATGATCAATAAAATCTTCAAGTCCAGTAGTCTTCTTGTCATCAAAAGAGACATTGATAGATTCCATGACCACTCTTGTTCTCAAATTACAGACTCTGAAGGCTTTTGTGGAAAGTGGATATCCAACAAAGATTCCTTCATCAGCTTTTAGATCAAATTTAGATAGCTGTTTAGGATGAGTCTTGAGAACAAAACACTTACATCCAAATACATGAAAATACTTCAGATTTGGCTTCTTTTTCTTCACCATCTCATATGGTGTCTTTCCTTGCTTGTTAATGAGTGTTGCATTTTGAGTAAAACAAGCAGTCTACACAGCTTCAGCCCAGAAATAGGTTGGAAGCTTTGCTTCTTCAAGCATTGTACGTGCAGCTTCAATGAGAGTTCTATTCTTCCTTTCAACAACTCCATTTTGTTGTGGAGTTCCAGGAGCAGAGAATTCCTGCTTAATTCCATGGTTTTTGCAAAACTCTTCCATTATCAAATTCTTAAACTCAGTGCCATTATCACTCCTTATTTTCTTCACAGAATCTTTGACCAATTTATCCAGTTGTTTGACATGATCAATCAAGATAGATGCAGTTTCACTTTTTGTGTGCAAGAAATACACCCATGTGTATCTGGTGAACTCATCCACTATGACCATAGCATATTTCTTCTTTGCAATAGACATGACATTTACTGGACCAAATAGATCAACATGTAGTAGGTGATAAGGCCAAAGAATTGATGATTCAGTCTTGCTCTTGAATGAAGATTTTCTTTGTTTGGCCTTCTGACAAGAATCACAAAGGCCATCAGGAGCAAATACTGACTTTGGCAGTCCTCTCACAAGATCTTTCTTGACCAACTCATTTATATTGTTGAAATTTAAATATGAGAGTTTCTTGTGCCAATTCCAGCTTTCTTCAATTGATGCTCTACTCATCAGACAGATTGCAGAACCATCAGTACTTGTTGAAAGCTTAGCTTCATAAATGTTACCACGCCTGTATCCTTTCAGAACAACTTTGCCTGTAGATTTACTCACAACTTCACAGTGTTCTTCAAAGAAATCAACATGATAACCTCTGTCACAGATTTGACTTATACTCAGCAAATTCTGTTTAAGTCCTTAGACCAGAGCTACTTCTTTAATGATGACATTCCCAAGATTGATATTGCCATATCCCAATATTTTTCCAATGTTGCCATCTCCATAGAAACACTTGGGCCAGCTTTCTCCACAAAGTCTGATAGCAGGGCTTTATTTCCAATCATATGTCCTGAACATCCACTGTCCAGAACCAGGATGTTTTTCCTGTTGCCCTGCAATCACAAAGACCACTAATGATTAGTTTTAAGGACCCAGACTTGCTTGGATCCTTTGGCCTTAT